>NW_026610950.1:0-143811 GCF_029499605.1 Hyla sarda | reverse complement strand
CACACAGGTGTGTCATTGCTGTACATTGACCATGCATTGCTTCTGTGGTATTGCAAAGGCAAAGACAAATGCTTCCAGCCATCCATTGCACTAATGGATTGGTCATCAGCTGGCTGTCTATGTCCCGCATCAATATAGACCAAAGTACAGAGGGTTAGGCTATGCTATTGTGCACCTACCTGATGCATCAGAAGGTGCGAGGCCCTTGCTAAATTCTGTGCACAGACTTTGAGATCTATGCTTTAGACTGTATCTAAACCTGCTCCAACATGGACTGACATTCTGGCCTACTTTCAGCCGATGCGACTTGTCTGTCGCTGAACAGTCGCTTTTTATGTATTCAGCACCTATGTATAATGTTGTAAAAATGCTCTAGAAGCTAAAGTCGCAGAAATGTCACACATATTTGGCCTGCAACTTTCTGTGCGACAAATTCAGACAGGAAAAATCAGTATAAATCCTTAGAAAATTATCCCCCAGTGTCTCCATCTGCTGGCGGTATTGAATAAGCATTGCTGCACTGATGGGGTATGCATTAGACGAAAAAAAAGAAGAAAAAGAAGAATAATACGCCCAGAAAAGAGGCGAAAAGGAGAAAAACGTAAAAAAACGTGAAAAAAAAGTAAGAGGAAGAGAAGGGAAAAAAAGGTGGAAATGGGTTTAAAAGTGATTTCGGCGGAGAAATATATATATATATATATATATATATATATATATATATATATATATGCGCACACACACACATAGATATAAACGTATTCTCCGTTGAGATATTGCAGCCGCTGCTGTGTCCAGGCCCAGGAGCCTTAGCACTGTGCTGTGATGTCACTCAATACCACTGACATCACTAGGTGTAAACAACATCTCTCCTTTGCTGTGTATGTGACTATGGAGCTGTTTGGTGATGTCGTCTATTACGGCCTTCATAGAAGCAACAGGAGATTGTTGCATCCATCTTGAACCCTCAGAACTACAGTGCTATGATGTCACTCACTTCCACAGGCCTTGCAGAGTGTAAACAACAACAACCCAGCTTTGTTGTGTATGTAACCACAAAGGGATTTGTGATGTCACCTAGAACCTTCACAGCAGCGACAGCTTTATGAGGAGCATCAGCACTGCTCTGCCTGAGCAGAACCATCACCGCCATAGGTTGTCAAATAACCCGGATTTAACCCACACAGGTAAGTCCAATGGGGTGCAGGCATGTCCTCTATGCTTACAGCTTCCCGTGGGTGTTGGTTTGATACCGTTTGGGGACAGCCAAGGAGGCATCTGCAGGCAACAAAGGTAGGTGTGTGCTTGTGTGTGTGTTTCCTATGCAGATCCTAAGCCCAGTGTCACATGCAAGTAGGAGGAGTAAGAAGGGTTCCTGGCAAATCCGGGTTATGGATTGCATTTAAAAAGGCCCCGTGGGAGTGCAATGGGCCCCTGTCTTGCTGCTTAGCAATAATGGTATGGGTTTAGGTTCTGCTGTGTGTACTGGTGGTTGACTGCCCCCCAGCCCAGAGTGTGCATGGAAAATTGTCTGGCAGCCTCCCTGACAGCAAGCAGTGATAGTGCCCATGAAGGGGACCTTGTTGGGCCCGCCCCTTTCACGGTTATCGCTTCTCGGCCTTTTGGCTAAGATCAAGTGTAGTATCTGTTCTTATCAGTTTAATATCTGATACGTCCCCTATCTGGGGACCATATATTAAATGGATTTTTGAGAACGGGGGCCGATTTCGAAGCTTGCTTCCGTCGCCCTATGCATTGACCCGATATGGCAGTATCTTCGGGTACAGTGCACCACCCCCTTACAGGGTTAAAAAGAAAGATTCCTACTTTCATTGCTACCTGCTTGCTGGCTAGCCAGCTAGCCAGCCCTGTGGGCCTTGCTGCTGCTGCAGCCAAAAAACAAAAGGTGGTGCTGCTGCTGCTTCTGCTGCTTCTGCTTCTGCTTGTGTCTGGCCCCTGTTGGAGCGTCCAGGCACAGGACTTCTGCTGCTGCTGACTAAATGGCCTCCTTAATTGGATCATTTGAGTAGCCAGCACACCTGTGCAGGTAGGGCATGACATGATAGGCAGCTGCCTTGATAGCGGGTGGGTGCTGAATGTTCCTAATTGACAAAATAAGATTAATGCTTATGAAGAAATATAAAATCTCATCCCTTCCCCAATATCGCGCCACACCCCTACCCCTTAATTCCCTGGTTGAACGTGATGGACATATGTCTTTTTTCGACCGTACTAACTATGTAACTATGTAACATAACATGGGGGGGGGGGGGGGGTCTCCTGGCTGTTCACACAGGTGTGTCATTGCTGTACATTGACCATGCATTGCTTCTGTGGTATTGCAAAGGCAAAGACAAATGCTTCCAGCCATCCATTGCACTAATGGATTGGTCATCAGCTGGCTGTCTATGTCCCGCATCAATATAGACCAAAGTACAGAGGGTTAGGCTATGCTATTGTGCACCTACCTGATGCATCAGAAGGTGCGAGGCCCTTGCTAAATTCTGTGCACAGACTTTGAGATCTATGCTTTAGACTGTATCTAAACCTGCTCCAACATGGACTGACATTCTGGCCTACTTTCAGCCGATGCGACTTGTCTGTCGCTGAACAGTCGCTTTTTATGTATTCAGCACCTATGTATAATGTTGTAAAAATGCTCTAGAAGCTAAAGTCGCAGAAATGTCACACATATTTGGCCTGCAACTTTCTGTGCGACAAATTCAGACAGGAAAAATCAGTATAAATCCTTAGAAAATTATCCCCCAGGGTCTCCATCTGCTGGCGGTATTGAATAAGCATTGCTGCACTGATGGGGTATGCATTAGACGAAAAAAAAGAAGAAAAAGAAGAATAATACGCCCAGAAAAGAGGCGAAAAGGAGAAAAACGTAAAAAAACGTGAAAAAAAAGTAAGAGGAAGAGAAGGGAAAAAAAGGTGGAAATGGGTTTAAAAGTGATTTCGGCGGAGAAATATATATATATATATATATATATATATATATATATATATGCGCACACACACACATAGATATAAACGTATTCTCCGTTGAGATATTGCAGCCGCTGCTGTGTCCAGGCCCAGGAGCCTTAGCACTGTGCTGTGATGTCACTCAATACCACTGACATCACTAGGTGTAAACAACATCTCTCCTTTGCTGTGTATGTGACTATGGAGCTGTTTGGTGATGTCGTCTATTACGGCCTTCATAGAAGCAACAGGAGATTGTTGCATCCATCTTGAACCCTCAGAACTACAGTGCTATGATGTCACTCACTTCCACAGGCCTTGCAGAGTGTAAACAACAACAACCCAGCTTTGTTGTGTATGTAACCAAAGGGATTTGTGATGTCACCTAGAACCTTCACAGCAGCGACAGCTTTATGAGGAGCATCAGCACTGCTCTGCCTGAGCAGAACCATCACCGCCATAGGTTGTCAAATAACCCGGATTTAACCCACACAGGTAAGTCCAATGGGGTGCAGGCATGTCCTCTATGCTTACAGCTTCCCGTGGGTGTTGGTTTGATACCGTTTGGGGACAGCCAAGGAGGCATCTGCAGGCAACAAAGGTAGGTGTGTGCTTGTGTGTGTGTTTCCTATGCAGATCCTAAGCCCAGTGTCACATGCAAGTAGGAGGAGTAAGAAGGGTTCCTGGCAAATCCGGGTTATGGATTGCATTTAAAAAGGCCCCGTGGGAGTGCAATGGGCCCCTGTCTTGCTGCTTAGCAATAATGGTATGGGTTTAGGTTCTGCTGTGTGTACTGGTGGTTGACTGCCCCCCAGCCCAGAGTGTGCATGGAAAATTGTCTGGCAGCCTCCCTGACAGCAAGCAGTGATAGTGCCCATGAAGGGGACCTTGTTGGGCCCGCCCCTTTCACGGTTATCGCTTCTCGGCCTTTTGGCTAAGATCAAGTGTAGTATCTGTTCTTATCAGTTTAATATCTGATACGTCCCCTATCTGGGGACCATATATTAAATGGATTTTTGAGAACGGGGGCCGATTTCGAAGCTTGCTTCCGTCGCCCTATGCATTGACCCGATATGGCAGTATCTTCGGGTACAGTGCACCACCCCCTTACAGGGTTAAAAAGAAAGATTCCTACTTTCATTGCTACCTGCTTGCTGGCTAGCCAGCTAGCCAGCCCTGTGGGCCTTGCTGCTGCTGCAGCCAAAAAACAAAAGGTGGTGCTGCTGCTGCTTCTGCTGCTTCTGCTTCTGCTTGTGTCTGGCCCCTGTTGGAGCGTCCAGGCACAGGACTTCTGCTGCTGCTGACTAAATGGCCTCCTTAATTGGATCATTTGAGTAGCCAGCACACCTGTGCAGGTAGGGCATGACATGATAGGCAGCTGCCTTGATAGCGGGTGGGTGCTGAATGTTCCTAATTGACAAAATAAGATTAATGCTTATGAAGAAATATAAAATCTCATCCCTTCCCCAATATCGCGCCACACCCCTACCCCTTAATTCCCTGGTTGAACGTGATGGACATATGTCTTTTTTCGACCGTACTAACTATGTAACTATGTAACATAACATGGGGGGGGGGGGGGGGGGGGGTCTCCTGGCTGTTCACACAGGTGTGTCATTGCTGTACATTGACCATGCATTGCTTCTGTGGTATTGCAAAGGCAAAGACAAATGCTTCCAGCCATCCATTGCACTAATGGATTGGTCATCAGCTGGCTGTCTATGTCCCGCATCAATATAGACCAAAGTACAGAGGGTTAGGCTATGCTATTGTGCACCTACCTGATGCATCAGAAGGTGCGAGGCCCTTGCTAAATTCTGTGCACAGACTTTGAGATCTATGCTTTAGACTGTATCTAAACCTGCTCCAACATGGACTGACATTCTGGCCTACTTTCAGCCGATGCGACTTGTCTGTCGCTGAACAGTCGCTTTTTATGTATTCAGCACCTATGTATAATGTTGTAAAAATGCTCTAGAAGCTAAAGTCGCAGAAATGTCACACATATTTGGCCTGCAACTTTCTGTGCGACAAATTCAGACAGGAAAAATCAGTATAAATCCTTAGAAAATTATCCCCCAGTGTCTCCATCTGCTGGCGGTATTGAATAAGCATTGCTGCACTGATGGGGTATGCATTAGACGAAAAAAAAGAAGAAAAAGAAGAATAATACGCCCAGAAAAGAGGCGAAAAGGAGAAAAACGTAAAAAAACGTGAAAAAAAAGTAAGAGGAAGAGAAGGGAAAAAAAGGTGGAAATGGGTTTAAAAGTGATTTCGGCGGAGAAATATATATATATATATATATATATATATATATATATATATATATGCGCACACACACACATAGATATAAACGTATTCTCCGTTGAGATATTGCAGCCGCTGCTGTGTCCAGGCCCAGGAGCCTTAGCACTGTGCTGTGATGTCACTCAATACCACTGACATCACTAGGTGTAAACAACATCTCTCCTTTGCTGTGTATGTGACTATGGAGCTGTTTGGTGATGTCGTCTATTACGGCCTTCATAGAAGCAACAGGAGATTGTTGCATCCATCTTGAACCCTCAGAACTACAGTGCTATGATGTCACTCACTTCCACAGGCCTTGCAGAGTGTAAACAACAACAACCCAGCTTTGTTGTGTATGTAACCAAAGGGATTTGTGATGTCACCTAGAACCTTCACAGCAGCGACAGCTTTATGAGGAGCATCAGCACTGCTCTGCCTGAGCAGAACCATCACCGCCATAGGTTGTCAAATAACCCGGATTTAACCCACACAGGTAAGTCCAATGGGGTGCAGGCATGTCCTCTATGCTTACAGCTTCCCGTGGGTGTTGGTTTGATACCGTTTGGGGACAGCCAAGGAGGCATCTGCAGGCAACAAAGGTAGGTGTGTGCTTGTGTGTGTGTTTCCTATGCAGATCCTAAGCCCAGTGTCACATGCAAGTAGGAGGAGTAAGAAGGGTTCCTGGCAAATCCGGGTTATGGATTGCATTTAAAAAGGCCCCGTGGGAGTGCAATGGGCCCCTGTCTTGCTGCTTAGCAATAATGGTATGGGTTTAGGTTCTGCTGTGTGTACTGGTGGTTGACTGCCCCCCAGCCCAGAGTGTGCATGGAAAATTGTCTGGCAGCCTCCCTGACAGCAAGCAGTGATAGTGCCCATGAAGGGGACCTTGTTGGGCCCGCCCCTTTCACGGTTATCGCTTCTCGGCCTTTTGGCTAAGATCAAGTGTAGTATCTGTTCTTATCAGTTTAATATCTGATACGTCCCCTATCTGGGGACCATATATTAAATGGATTTTTGAGAACGGGGGCCGATTTCGAAGCTTGCTTCCGTCGCCCTATGCATTGACCCGATATGGCAGTATCTTCGGGTACAGTGCACCACCCCCTTACAGGGTTAAAAAGAAAGATTCCTACTTTCATTGCTACCTGCCTGCTGGCTAGCCAGCTAGCCAGCCCTGTGGGCCTTGCTGCTGCTGCAGCCAAAAAACAAAAGGTGGTGCTGCTGCTGCTTCTGCTGCTTCTGCTTGTGTCTGGCCCCTGTTGGAGCGTCCAGGCACAGGACTTCTGCTGCTGCTGACTAAATGGCCTCCTTAATTGGATCATTTGAGTAGCCAGCACACCTGTGCAGGTAGGGCATGACATGATAGGCAGCTGCCTTGATAGCGGGTGGGTGCTGAATGTTCCTAATTGACAAAATAAGATTAATGCTTATGAAGAAATATAAAATCTCATCCCTTCCCCAATATCGCGCCACACCCCTACCCCTTAATTCCCTGGTTGAACGTGATGGACATATGTCTTTTTTCGACCGTACTAACTATGTAACTATGTAACATAACATGGGGGGGGGGGGTCTCCTGGCTGTTCACACAGGTGTGTCATTGCTGTACATTGACCATGCATTGCTTCTGTGGTATTGCAAAGGCAAAGACAAATGCTTCCAGCCATCCATTGCACTAATGGATTGGTCATCAGCTGGCTGTCTATGTCCCGCATCAATATAGACCAAAGTACAGAGGGTTAGGCTATGCTATTGTGCACCTACCTGATGCATCAGAAGGTGCGAGGCCCTTGCTAAATTCTGTGCACAGACTTTGAGATCTATGCTTTAGACTGTATCTAAACCTGCTCCAACATGGACTGACATTCTGGCCTACTTTCAGCCGATGCGACTTGTCTGTCGCTGAACAGTCGCTTTTTATGTATTCAGCACCTATGTATAATGTTGTAAAAATGCTCTAGAAGCTAAAGTCGCAGAAATGTCACACATATTTGGCCTGCAACTTTCTGTGCGACAAATTCAGACAGGAAAAATCAGTATAAATCCTTAGAAAATTATCCCCCAGTGTCTCCATCTGCTGGCGGTATTGAATAAGCATTGCTGCACTGATGGGGTATGCATTAGACGAAAAAAAAGAAGAAAAAGAAGAATAATACGCCCAGAAAAGAGGCGAAAAGGAAAAAAACGTAAAAAAACGTGAAAAAAAAGTAAGAGGAAGAGAAGGGAAAAAAAGGTGGAAATGGGTTTAAAAGTGATTTCGGCGGAGAAATATATATATATATATATATATATATATATATATATATATATATATGCGCACACACACACATAGATATAAACGTATTCTCCGTTGAGATATTGCAGCCGCTGCTGTGTCCAGGCCCAGGAGCCTTAGCACTGTGCTGTGATGTCACTCAATACCACTGACATCACTAGGTGTAAACAACATCTCTCCTTTGCTGTGTATGTGACTATGGAGCTGTTTGGTGATGTCGTCTATTACGGCCTTCATAGAAGCAACAGGAGATTGTTGCATCCATCTTGAACCCTCAGAACTACAGTGCTATGATGTCACTCACTTCCACAGGCCTTGCAGAGTGTAAACAACAACAACCCAGCTTTGTTGTGTATGTAACCAAAGGGATTTGTGATGTCACCTAGAACCTTCACAGCAGCGACAGCTTTATGAGGAGCATCAGCACTGCTCTGCCTGAGCAGAACCATCACCGCCATAGGTTGTCAAATAACCCGGATTTAACCCACACAGGTAAGTCCAATGGGGTGCAGGCATGTCCTCTATGCTTACAGCTTCCCGTGGGTGTTGGTTTGATACCGTTTGGGGACAGCCAAGGAGGCATCTGCAGGCAACAAAGGTAGGTGTGTGCTTGTGTGTGTGTTTCCTATGCAGATCCTAAGCCCAGTGTCACATGCAAGTAGGAGGAGTAAGAAGGGTTCCTGGCAAATCCGGGTTATGGATTGCATTTAAAAAGGCCCCGTGGGAGTGCAATGGGCCCCTGTCTTGCTGCTTAGCAATAATGGTATGGGTTTAGGTTCTGCTGTGTGTACTGGTGGTTGACTGCCCCCCAGCCCAGAGTGTGCATGGAAAATTGTCTGGCAGCCTCCCTGACAGCAAGCAGTGATAGTGCCCATGAAGGGGACCTTGTTGGGCCCACCCCTTTCACGGTTATCGCTTCTCGGCCTTTTGGCTAAGATCAAGTGTAGTATCTGTTCTTATCAGTTTAATATCTGATACGTCCCCTATCTGGGGACCATATATTAAATGGATTTTTGAGAACGGGGGCCGATTTCGAAGCTTGCTTCCGTCGCCCTATGCATTGACCCGATATGGCAGTATCTTCGGGTACAGTGCACCACCCCCTTACAGGGTTAAAAAGAAAGATTCCTACTTTCATTGCTACCTGCTTGCTGGCTAGCCAGCTAGCCAGCCCTGTGGGCCTTGCTGCTGCTGCAGCCAAAAAACAAAAGGTGGTGCTGCTGCTGCTTCTGCTGCTTCTGCTTGTGTCTGGCCCCTGTTGGAGCGTCCAGGCACAGGACTTCTGCTGCTGCTGACTAAATGGCCTCCTTAATTGGATCATTTGAGTAGCCAGCACACCTGTGCAGGTAGGGCATGACATGATAGGCAGCTGCCTTGATAGCGGGTGGGTGCTGAATGTTCCTAATTGACAAAATAAGATTAATGCTTATGAAGAAATATAAAATCTCATCCCTTCCCCAATATCGCGCCACACCCCTACCCCTTAATTCCCTGGTTGAACGTGATGGACATATGTCTTTTTTCGACCGTACTAACTATGTAACTATGTAACATAACATGGGGGGGGGGGGGGTCTCCTGGCTGTTCACACAGGTGTGTCATTGCTGTACATTGACCATGCATTGCTTCTGTGGTATTGCAAAGGCAAAGACAAATGCTTCCAGCCATCCATTGCACTAATGGATTGGTCATCAGCTGGCTGTCTATGTCCCGCATCAATATAGACCAAAGTACAGAGGGTTAGGCTATGCTATTGTGCACCTACCTGATGCATCAGAAGGTGCGAGGCCCTTGCTAAATTCTGTGCACAGACTTTGAGATCTATGCTTTAGACTGTATCTAAACCTGCTCCAACATGGACTGACATTCTGGCCTACTTTCAGCCGATGCGACTTGTCTGTCGCTGAACAGTCGCTTTTTATGTATTCAGCACCTATGTATAATGTTGTAAAAATGCTCTAGAAGCTAAAGTCGCAGAAATGTCACACATATTTGGCCTGCAACTTTCTGTGCGACAAATTCAGACAGGAAAAATCAGTATAAATCCTTAGAAAATTATCCCCCAGTGTCTCCATCTGCTGGCGGTATTGAATAAGCATTGCTGCACTGATGGGGTATGCATTAGACGAAAAAAAAGAAGAAAAAGAAGAATAATACGCCCAGAAAAGAGGCGAAAAGGAGAAAAACGTAAAAAAACGTGAAAAAAAAGTAAGAGGAAGAGAAGGGAAAAAAAGGTGGAAATGGGTTTAAAAGTGATTTCGGCGGAGAAATATATATATATATATATATATATATATATGCGCACACACACACATAGATATAAACGTATTCTCCGTTGAGATATTGCAGCCGCTGCTGTGTCCAGGCCCAGGAGCCTTAGCACTGTGCTGTGATGTCACTCAATACCACTGACATCACTAGGTGTAAACAACATCTCTCCTTTGCTGTGTATGTGACTATGGAGCTGTTTGGTGATGTCGTCTATTACGGCCTTCATAGAAGCAACAGGAGATTGTTGCATCCATCTTGAACCCTCAGAACTACAGTGCTATGATGTCACTCACTTCCACAGGCCTTGCAGAGTGTAAACAACAACAACCCAGCTTTGTTGTGTATGTAACCAAAGGGATTTGTGATGTCACCTAGAACCTTCACAGCAGCGACAGCTTTATGAGGAGCATCAGCACTGCTCTGCCTGAGCAGAACCATCACCGCCATAGGTTGTCAAATAACCCGGATTTAACCCACACAGGTAAGTCCAATGGGGTGCAGGCATGTCCTCTATGCTTACAGCTTCCCGTGGGTGTTGGTTTGATACCGTTTGGGGACAGCCAAGGAGGCATCTGCAGGCAACAAAGGTAGGTGTGTGCTTGTGTGTGTGTTTCCTATGCAGATCCTAAGCCCAGTGTCACATGCAAGTAGGAGGAGTAAGAAGGGTTCCTGGCAAATCCGGGTTATGGATTGCATTTAAAAAGGCCCCGTGGGAGTGCAATGGGCCCCTGTCTTGCTGCTTAGCAATAATGGTATGGGTTTAGGTTCTGCTGTGTGTACTGGTGGTTGACTGCCCCCCAGCCCAGAGTGTGCATGGAAAATTGTCTGGCAGCCTCCCTGACAGCAAGCAGTGATAGTGCCCATGAAGGGGACCTTGTTGGGCCCGCCCCTTTCACGGTTATCGCTTCTCGGCCTTTTGGCTAAGATCAAGTGTAGTATCTGTTCTTATCAGTTTAATATCTGATACGTCCCCTATCTGGGGACCATATATTAAATGGATTTTTGAGAACGGGGGCCGATTTCGAAGCTTGCTTCCGTCGCCCTATGCATTGACCCGATATGGCAGTATCTTCGGGTACAGTGCACCACCCCCTTACAGGGTTAAAAAGAAAGATTCCTACTTTCATTGCTACCTGCTTGCTGGCTAGCCAGCTAGCCAGCCCTGTGGGCCTTGCTGCTGCTGCAGCCAAAAAACAAAAGGTGGTGCTGCTGCTGCTTCTGCTGCTTCTGCTTGTGTCTGGCCCCTGTTGGAGCGTCCAGGCACAGGACTTCTGCTGCTGCTGACTAAATGGCCTCCTTAATTGGATCATTTGAGTAGCCAGCACACCTGTGCAGGTAGGGCATGACATGATAGGCAGCTGCCTTGATAGCGGGTGGGTGCTGAATGTTCCTAATTGACAAAATAAGATTAATGCTTATGAAGAAATATAAAATCTCATCCCTTCCCCAATATCGCGCCACACCCCTACCCCTTAATTCCCTGGTTGAACGTGATGGACATATGTCTTTTTTCGACCGTACTAACTATGTAACTATGTAACATAACATGGGGGGGGGTCTCCTGGCTGTTCACACAGGTGTGTCATTGCTGTACATTGACCATGCATTGCTTCTGTGGTATTGCAAAGGCAAAGACAAATGCTTCCAGCCATCCATTGCACTAATGGATTGGTCATCAGCTGGCTGTCTATGTCCCGCATCAATATAGACCAAAGTACAGAGGGTTAGGCTATGCTATTGTGCACCTACCTGATGCATCAGAAGGTGCGAGGCCCTTGCTAAATTCTGTGCACAGACTTTGAGATCTATGCTTTAGACTGTATCTAAACCTGCTCCAACATGGACTGACATTCTGGCCTACTTTCAGCCGATGCGACTTGTCTGTCGCTGAACAGTCGCTTTTTATGTATTCAGCACCTATGTATAATGTTGTAAAAATGCTCTAGAAGCTAAAGTCGCAGAAATGTCACACATATTTGGCCTGCAACTTTCTGTGCGACAAATTCAGACAGGAAAAATCAGTATAAATCCTTAGAAAATTATCCCCCAGTGTCTCCATCTGCTGGCGGTATTGAATAAGCATTGCTGCACTGATGGGGTATGCATTTGACGAAAAAAAAGAAGAAAAAGAAGAATAATACGCCCAGAAAAGAGGCGAAAAGGAGAAAAACGTAAAAAAACGTGAAAAAAAAGTAAGAGGAAGAGAAGGGAAAAAAAGGTGGAAATGGGTTTAAAAGTGATTTCGGCGGAGAAATATATATATATATATATATATATATATATATATATGCGCACACACACACATAGATATAAACGTATTCTCCGTTGAGATATTGCAGCCGCTGCTGTGTCCAGGCCCAGGAGCCTTAGCACTGTGCTGTGATGTCACTCAATACCACTGACATCACTAGGTGTAAACAACATCTCTCCTTTGCTGTGTATGTGACTATGGAGCTGTTTGGTGATGTCGTCTATTACGGCCTTCATAGAAGCAACAGGAGATTGTTGCATCCATCTTGAACCCTCAGAACTACAGTGCTATGATGTCACTCACTTCCACAGGCCTTGCAGAGTGTAAACAACAACAACCCAGCTTTGTTGTGTATGTAACCAAAGGGATTTGTGATGTCACCTAGAACCTTCACAGCAGCGACAGCTTTATGAGGAGCATCAGCACTGCTCTGCCTGAGCAGAACCATCACCGCCATAGGTTGTCAAATAACCCGGATTTAACCCACACAGGTAAGTCCAATGGGGTGCAGGCATGTCCTCTATGCTTACAGCTTCCCGTGGGTGTTGGTTTGATACCGTTTGGGGACAGCCAAGGAGGCATCTGCAGGCAACAAAGGTAGGTGTGTGCTTGTGTGTGTGTTTCCTATGCAGATCCTAAGCCCAGTGTCACATGCAAGTAGGAGGAGTAAGAAGGGTTCCTGGCAAATCCGGGTTATGGATTGCATTTAAAAAGGCCCCGTGGGAGTGCAATGGGCCCCTGTCTTGCTGCTTAGCAATAATGGTATGGGTTTAGGTTCTGCTGTGTGTACTGGTGGTTGACTGCCCCCCAGCCCAGAGTGTGCATGGAAAATTGTCTGGCAGCCTCCCTGACAGCAAGCAGTGATAGTGCCCATGAAGGGGACCTTGTTGGGCCCGCCCCTTTCACGGTTATCGCTTCTCGGCCTTTTGGCTAAGATCAAGTGTAGTATCTGTTCTTATCAGTTTAATATCTGATACGTCCCCTATCTGGGGACCATATATTAAATGGATTTTTGAGAACGGGGGCCGATTTCGAAGCTTGCTTCCGTCGCCCTATGCATTGACCCGATATGGCAGTATCTTCGGGTACAGTGCACCACCCCCTTACAGGGTTAAAAAGAAAGATTCCTACTTTCATTGCTACCTGCTTGCTGGCTAGCCAGCTAGCCAGCCCTGTGGGCCTTGCTGCTGCTGCAGCCAAAAAACAAAAGGTGGTGCTGCTTCTGCTGCTTCTGCTTCTGCTTGTGTCTGGCCCCTGTTGGAGCGTCCAGGCACAGGACTTCTGCTGCTGCTGACTAAATGGCCTCCTTAATTGGATCATTTGAGTAGCCAGCACACCTGTGCAGGTAGGGCATGACATGATAGGCAGCTGCCTTGATAGCGGGTGGGTGCTGAATGTTCCTAATTGACAAAATAAGATTAATGCTTATGAAGAAATATAAAATCTCATCCCTTCCCCAATATCGCGCCACACCCCTACCCCTTAATTCCCTGGTTGAACGTGATGGACATATGTCTTTTTTCGACCGTACTAACTATGTAACTATGTAACATAACATGGGGGGGGGGGGGGGGGGGGGTCTCCTGGCTGTTCACACAGGTGTGTCATTGCTGTACATTGACCATGCATTGCTTCTGTGGTATTGCAAAGGCAAAGACAAATGCTTCCAGCCATCCATTGCACTAATGGATTGGTCATCAGCTGGCTGTCTATGTCCCGCATCAATATAGACCAAAGTACAGAGGGTTAGGCTATGCTATTGTGCACCTACCTGATGCATCAGAAGGTGCGAGGCCCTTGCTAAATTCTGTGCACAGACTTTGAGATCTATGCTTTAGACTGTATCTAAACCTGCTCCAACATGGACTGACATTCTGGCCTACTTTCAGCCGATGCGACTTGTCTGTCGCTGAACAGTCGCTTTTTATGTATTCAGCACCTATGTATAATGTTGTAAAAATGCTCTAGAAGCTAAAGTCGCAGAAATGTCACACATATTTGGCCTGCAACTTTCTGTGCGACAAATTCAGACAGGAAAAATCAGTATAAATCCTTAGAAAATTATCCCCCAGTGTCTCCATCTGCTGGCGGTATTGAATAAGCATTGCTGCACTGATGGGGTATGCATTAGACGAAAAAAAAGAAGAAAAAGAAGAATAATACGCCCAGAAAAGAGGCGAAAAGGAGAAAAACGTAAAAAAACGTGAAAAAAAAGTAAGAGGAAGAGAAGGGAAAAAAAGGTGGAAATGGGTTTAAAAGTGATTTCGGCGGAGAAATATATATATATATATATATATATATATATATATATATATATATATATGCGCACACACACACATAGATATAAACGTATTCTCCGTTGAGATATTGCAGCCGCTGCTGTGTCCAGGCCCAGGAGCCTTAGCACTGTGCTGTGATGTCACTCAATACCACTGACATCACTAGGTGTAAACAACATCTCTCCTTTGCTGTGTATGTGACTATGGAGCTGTTTGGTGATGTCGTCTATTACGGCCTTCATAGAAGCAACAGGAGATTGTTGCATCCATCTTGAACCCTCAGAACTACAGTGCTATGATGTCACTCACTTCCACAGGCCTTGCAGAGTGTAAACAACAACAACCCAGCTTTGTTGTGTATGTAACCAAAGGGATTTGTGATGTCACCTAGAACCTTCACAGCAGCGACAGCTTTATGAGGAGCATCAGCACTGCTCTGCCTGAGCAGAACCATCACCGCCATAGGTTGTCAAATAACCCGGATTTAACCCACACAGGTAAGTCCAATGGGGTGCAGGCATGTCCTCTATGCTTACAGCTTCCCGTGGGTGTTGGTTTGATACCGTTTGGGGACAGCCAAGGAGGCATCTGCAGGCAACAAAGGTAGGTGTGTGCTTGTGTGTGTGTTTCCTATGCAGATCCTAAGCCCAGTGTCACATGCAAGTAGGAGGAGTAAGAAGGGTTCCTGGCAAATCCGGGTTATGGATTGCATTTAAAAAGGCCCCGTGGGAGTGCAATGGGCCCCTGTCTTGCTGCTTAGCAATAATGGTATGGGTTTAGGTTCTGCTGTGTGTACTGGTGGTTGACTGCCCCCCAGCCCAGAGTGTGCATGGAAAATTGTCTGGCAGCCTCCCTGACAGCAAGCAGTGATAGTGCCCATGAAGGGGACCTTGTTGGGCCCGCCCCTTTCACGGTTATCGCTTCTCGGCCTTTTGGCTAAGATCAAGTGTAGTATCTGTTCTTATCAGTTTAATATCTGATACGTCCCCTATCTGGGGACCATATATTAAATGGATTTTTGAGAACGGGGGCCGATTTCGAAGCTTGCTTCCGTCGCCTTATGCATTGACCCGATATGGCAGTATCTTCGGGTACAGTGCACCACCCCCTTACAGGGTTAAAAAGAAAGATTCCTACTTTCATTGCTACCTGCTTGCTGGCTAGCCAGCTAGCCAGCCCTGTGGGCCTTGCTGCTGCTGCAGCCAAAAAACAAAAGGTGGTGCTGCTGCTGCTTCTGCTGCTTCTGCTTCTGCTTGTGTCTGGCCCCTGTTGGAGCGTCCAGGCACAGGACTTCTGCTGCTGCTGACTAAATGGCCTCCTTAATTGGATCATTTGAGTAGCCAGCACACCTGTGCAGGTAGGGCATGACATGATAGGCAGCTGCCTTGATAGCGGGTGGGTGCTGAATGTTCCTAATTGACAAAATAAGATTAATGCTTATGAAGAAATATAAAATCTCATCCCTTCCCCAATATCGCGCCACACCCCTACCCCTTAATTCCCTGGTTGAACGTGATGGACATATGTCTTTTTTCGACCGTACTAACTATGTAACTATGTAACATAACATGCGGGGGGGGGGGGGGGGGGGTCTCCTGGCTGTTCACACAGGTGTGTCATTGCTGTACATTGACCATGCATTGCTTCTGTGGTATTGCAAAGGCAAAGACAAATGCTTCCAGCCATCCATTGCACTAATGGATTGGTCATCAGCTGGCTGTCTATGTCCCGCATCAATATAGACCAAAGTACAGAGGGTTAGGCTATGCTATTGTGCACCTACCTGATGCATCAGAAGGTGCGAGGCCCTTGCTAAATTCTGTGCACAGACTTTGAGATCTATGCTTTAGACTGTATCTAAACCTGCTCCAACATGGACTGACATTCTGGCCTACTTTCAGCCGATGCGACTTGTCTGTCGCTGAACAGTCGCTTTTTATGTATTCAGCACCTATGTATAATGTTGTAAAAATGCTCTAGAAGCTAAAGTCGCAGAAATGTCACACATATTTGGCCTGCAACTTTCTGTGCGACAAATTCAGACAGGAAAAATCAGTATAAATCCTTAGAAAATTATCCCCCAGTGTCTCCATCTGCTGGCGGTATTGAATAAGCATTGCTGCACTGATGGGGTATGCATTAGACGAAAAAAAAGAAGAAAAAGAAGAATAATACGCCCAGAAAAGAGGCGAAAAGGAGAAAAACGTAAAAAAACGTGAAAAAAAAGTAAGAGGAAGAGAAGGGAAAAAAAGGTGGAAATGGGTTTAAAAGTGATTTCGGCGGAGAAATATATATATATATATATATATATATATATATATATATATATATGCGCACACACACACATAGATATAAACGTATTCTCCGTTGAGATATTGCAGCCGCTGCTGTGTCCAGGCCCAGGAGCCTTAGCACTGTGCTGTGATGTCACTCAATACCACTGACATCACTAGGTGTAAACAACATCTCTCCTTTGCTGTGTATGTGACTATGGAGCTGTTTGGTGATGTCGTCTATTACGGCCTTCATAGAAGCAACAGGAGATTGTTGCATCCATCTTGAACCCTCAGAACTACAGTGCTATGATGTCACTCACTTCCACAGGCCTTGCAGAGTGTAAACAACAACAACCCAGCTTTGTTGTGTATGTAACCAAAGGGATTTGTGATGTCACCTAGAACCTTCACAGCAGCGACAGCTTTATGAGGAGCATCAGCACTGCTCTGCCTGAGCAGAACCATCACCGCCATAGGTTGTCAAATAACCCGGATTTAACCCACACAGGTAAGTCCAATGGGGTGCAGGCATGTCCTCTATGCTTACAGCTTCCCGTGGGTGTTGGTTTGATACCGTTTGGGGACAGCCAAGGAGGCATCTGCAGGCAACAAAGGTAGGTGTGTGCTTGTGTGTGTGTTTCCTATGCAGATCCTAAGCCCAGTGTCACATGCAAGTAGGAGGAGTAAGAAGGGTTCCTGGCAAATCCGGGTTATGGATTGCATTTAAAAAGGCCCCGTGGGAGTGCAATGGGCCCCTGTCTTGCTGCTTAGCAATAATGGTATGGGTTTAGGTTCTGCTGTGTGTACTGGTGGTTGACTGCCCCCCAGCCCAGAGTGTGCATGGAAAATTGTCTGGCAGCCTCCCTGACAGCAAGCAGTGATAGTGCCCATGAAGGGGACCTTGTTGGGCCCGCCCCTTTCACGGTTATCGCTTCTCGGCCTTTTGGCTAAGATCAAGTGTAGTATCTGTTCTTATCAGTTTAATATCTGATACGTCCCCTATCTGGGGACCATATATTAAATGGATTTTTGAGAACGGGGGCCGATTTCGAAGCTTGCTTCCGTCGCCCTATGCATTGACCCGATATGGCAGTATCTTCGGGTACAGTGCACCACCCCCTTACAGGGTTAAAAAGAAAGATTCCTACTTTCATTGCTACCTGCTTGCTGGCTAGCCAGCTAGCCAGCCCTGTGGGCCTTGCTGCTGCTGCAGCCAAAAAACAAAAGGTGGTGCTGCTGCTGCTTCTGCTGCTTCTGCTTCTGCTTGTGTCTGGCCCCTGTTGGAGCGTCCAGGCACAGGACTTCTGCTGCTGCTGACTAAATGGCCTCCTTAATTGGATCATTTGAGTAGCCAGCACACCTGTGCAGGTAGGGCATGACATGATAGGCAGCTGCCTTGATAGCGGGTGGGTGCTGAATGTTCCTAATTGACAAAATAAGATTAATGCTTATGAAGAAATATAAAATCTCATCCCTTCCCCAATATCGCGCCACACCCCTACCCCTTAATTCCCTGGTTGAACGTGATGGACATATGTCTTTTTTCGACCGTACTAACTATGTAACTATGTAACATAACATGGGGGGGGGGGGGGGGGGGGTCTCCTGGCTGTTCACACAGGTGTGTCATTGCTGTACATTGACCATGCATTGCTTCTGTGGTATTGCAAAGGCAAAGACAAATGCTTCCAGCCATCCATTGCACTAATGGATTGGTCATCAGCTGGCTGTCTATGTCCCGCATCAATATAGACCAAAGTACAGAGGGTTAGGCTATGCTATTGTGCACCTACCTGATGCATCAGAAGGTGCGAGGCCCTTGCTAAATTCTGTGCACAGACTTTGAGATCTATGCTTTAGACTGTATCTAAACCTGCTCCAACATGGACTGACATTCTGGCCTACTTTCAGCCGATGCGACTTGTCTGTCGCTGAACAGTCGCTTTTTATGTATTCAGCACCTATGTATAATGTTGTAAAAATGCTCTAGAAGCTAAAGTCGCAGAAATGTCACACATATTTGGCCTGCAACTTTCTGTGCGACAAATTCAGACAGGAAAAATCAGTATAAATCCTTAGAAAATTATCCCCCAGTGTCTCCATCTGCTGGCGGTATTGAATAAGCATTGCTGCACTGATGGGGTATGCATTAGACGAAAAAAAAGAAGAAAAAGAAGAATAATACGCCCAGAAAAGAGGCGAAAAGGAGAAAAACGTAAAAAAACGTGAAAAAAAAGTAAGAGGAAGAGAAGGGAAAAAAAGGTGGAAATGGGTTTAAAAGTGATTTCGGCGGAGAAATATATATATATATATATATATATATATATATATATATATATATATGCGCACACACACACATAGATATAAACGTATTCTCCGTTGAGATATTGCAGCCGCTGCTGTGTCCAGGCCCAGGAGCCTTAGCACTGTGCTGTGATGTCACTCAATACCACTGACATCACTAGGTGTAAACAACATCTCTCCTTTGCTGTGTATGTGACTATGGAGCTGTTTGGTGATGTCGTCTATTACGGCCTTCATAGAAGCAACAGGAGATTGTTGCATCCATCTTGAACCCTCAGAACTACAGTGCTATGATGTCACTCACTTCCACAGGCCTTGCAGAGTGTAAACAACAACAACCCAGCTTTGTTGTGTATGTAACCAAAGGGATTTGTGATGTCACCTAGAACCTTCACAGCAGCGACAGCTTTATGAGGAGCATCAGCACTGCTCTGCCTGAGCAGAACCATCACCGCCATAGGTTGTCAAATAACCCGGATTTAACCCACACAGGTAAGTCCAATGGGGTGCAGGCATGTCCTCTATGCTTACAGCTTCCCGTGGGTGTTGGTTTGATACCGTTTGGGGACAGCCAAGGAGGCATCTGCAGGCAACAAAGGTAGGTGTGTGCTTGTGTGTGTGTTTCCTATGCAGATCCTAAGCCCAGTGTCACATGCAAGTAGGAGGAGTAAGAAGGGTTCCTGGCAAATCCGGGTTATGGATTGCATTTAAAAAGGCCCCGTGGGAGTGCAATGGGCCCCTGTCTTGCTGCTTAGCAATAATGGTATGGGTTTAGGTTCTGCTGTGTGTACTGGTGGTTGACTGCCCCCCAGCCCAGAGTGTGCATGGAAAATTGTCTGGCAGCCTCCCTGACAGCAAGCAGTGATAGTGCCCATGAAGGGGACCTTGTTGGGCCCGCCCCTTTCACGGTTATCGCTTCTCGGCCTTTTGGCTAAGATCAAGTGTAGTATCTGTTCTTATCAGTTTAATATCTGATACGTCCCCTATCTGGGGACCATATATTAAATGGATTTTTGAGAACGGGGGCCGATTTCGAAGCTTGCTTCCGTCGCCCTATGCATTGACCCGATATGGCAGTATCTTCGGGTACAGTGCACCACCCCCTTACAGGGTTAAAAAGAAAGATTCCTACTTTCATTGCTACCTGCTTGCTGGCTAGCCAGCTAGCCAGCCCTGTGGGCCTTGCTGCTGCTGCAGCCAAAAAACAAAAGGTGGTGCTGCTGCTGCTTCTGCTGCTTCTGCTTCTGCTTGTGTCTGGCCCCTGTTGGAGCGTCCAGGCACAGGACTTCTGCTGCTGCTGACTAAATGGCCTCCTTAATTGGATCATTTGAGTAGCCAGCACACCTGTGCAGGTAGGGCATGACATGATAGGCAGCTGCCTTGATAGCGGGTGGGTGCTGAATGTTCCTAATTGACAAAATAAGATTAATGCTTATGAAGAAATATAAAATCTCATCCCTTCCCCAATATCGCGCCACACCCCTACCCCTTAATTCCCTGGTTGAACGTGATGGACATATGTCTTTTTTCGACCGTACTAACTATGTAACTATGTAACATAACATGGGGGGGGGGGGGGGGGGGGGTCTCCTGGCTGTTCACACAGGTGTGTCATTGCTGTACATTGACCATGCATTGCTTCTGTGGTATTGCAAAGGCAAAGACAAATGCTTCCAGCCATCCATTGCACTAATGGATTGGTCATCAGCTGGCTGTCTATGTCCCGCATCAATATAGACCAAAGTACAGAGGGTTAGGCTATGCTATTGTGCACCTACCTGATGCATCAGAAGGTGCGAGGCCCTTGCTAAATTCTGTGCACAGACTTTGAGATCTATGCTTTAGACTGTATCTAAACCTGCTCCAACATGGACTGACATTCTGGCCTACTTTCAGCCGATGCGACTTGTCTGTCGCTGAACAGTCGCTTTTTATGTATTCAGCACCTATGTATAATGTTGTAAAAATGCTCTAGAAGCTAAAGTCGCAGAAATGTCACACATATTTGGCCTGCAACTTTCTGTGCGACAAATTCAGACAGGAAAAATCAGTATAAATCCTTAGAAAATTATCCCCCAGTGTCTCCATCTGCTGGCGGTATTGAATAAGCATTGCTGCACTGATGGGGTATGCATTAGACGAAAAAAAAGAAGAAAAAGAAGAATAATACGCCCAGAAAAGAGGCGAAAAGGAGAAAAACGTAAAAAAACGTGAAAAAAAAGTAAGAGGAAGAGAAGGGAAAAAAAGGTGGAAATGGGTTTAAAAGTGATTTCGGCGGAGAAATATATATATATATATATATATATATATATATATATATATATATATATGCGCACACACACACATAGATATAAACGTATTCTCCGTTGAGATATTGCAGCCGCTGCTGTGTCCAGGCCCAGGAGCCTTAGCACTGTGCTGTGATGTCACTCAATACCACTGACATCACTAGGTGTAAACAACATCTCTCCTTTGCTGTGTATGTGACTATGGAGCTGTTTGGTGATGTCGTCTATTACGGCCTTCATAGAAGCAACAGGAGATTGTTGCATCCATCTTGAACCCTCAGAACTACAGTGCTATGATGTCACTCACTTCCACAGGCCTTGCAGAGTGTAAACAACAACAACCCAGCTTTGTTGTGTATGTAACCACAAAGGGATTTGTGATGTCACCTAGAACCTTCACAGCAGCGACAGCTTTATGAGGAGCATCAGCACTGCTCTGCCTGAGCAGAACCATCACCGCCATAGGTTGTCAAATAACCCGGATTTAACCCACACAGGTAAGTCCAATGGGGTGCAGGCATGTCCTCTATGCTTACAGCTTCCCGTGGGTGTTGGTTTGATACCGTTTGGGGACAGCCAAGGAGGCATCTGCAGGCAACAAAGGTAGGTGTGTGCTTGTGTGTGTGTTTCCTATGCAGATCCTAAGCCCAGTGTCACATGCAAGTAGGAGGAGTAAGAAGGGTTCCTGGCAAATCCGGGTTATGGATTGCATTTAAAAAGGCCCCGTGGGAGTGCAATGGGCCCCTGTCTTGCTGCTTAGCAATAATGGTATGGGTTTAGGTTCTGCTGTGTGTACTGGTGGTTGACTGCCCCCCAGCCCAGAGTGTGCATGGAAAATTGTCTGGCAGCCTCCCTGACAGCAAGCAGTGATAGTGCCCATGAAGGGGACCTTGTTGGGCCCGCCCCTTTCACGGTTATCGCTTCTCGGCCTTTTGGCTAAGATCAAGTGTAGTATCTGTTCTTATCAGTTTAATATCTGATACGTCCCCTATCTGGGGACCATATATTAAATGGATTTTTGAGAACGGGGGCCGATTTCGAAGCTTGCTTCCGTCGCCCTATGCATTGACCCGATATGGCAGTATCTTCGGGTACAGTGCACCACCCCCTTACAGGGTTAAAAAGAAAGATTCCTACTTTCATTGCTACCTGCTTGCTGGCTAGCCAGCTAGCCAGCCCTGTGGGCCTTGCTGCTGCTGCAGCCAAAAAACAAAAGGTGGTGCTGCTGCTGCTTCTGCTGCTTCTGCTTCTGCTTGTGTCTGGCCCCTGTTGGAGCGTCCAGGCACAGGACTTCTGCTGCTGCTGACTAAATGGCCTCCTTAATTGGATCATTTGAGTAGCCAGCACACCTGTGCAGGTAGGGCATGACATGATAGGCAGCTGCCTTGATAGCGGGTGGGTGCTGAATGTTCCTAATTGACAAAATAAGATTAATGCTTATGAAGAAATATAAAATCTCATCCCTTCCCCAATATCGCGCCACACCCCTACCCCTTAATTCCCTGGTTGAACGTGATGGACATATGTCTTTTTTCGACCGTACTAACTATGTAACTATGTAACATAACATGGGGGGGGGGGGGGGGGTCTCCTGGCTGTTCACACAGGTGTGTCATTGCTGTACATTGACCATGCATTGCTTCTGTGGTATTGCAAAGGCAAAGACAAATGCTTCCAGCCATCCATTGCACTAATGGATTGGTCATCAGCTGGCTGTCTATGTCCCGCATCAATATAGACCAAAGTACAGAGGGTTAGGCTATGCTATTGTGCACCTACCTGATGCATCAGAAGGTGCGAGGCCCTTGCTAAATTCTGTGCACAGACTTTGAGATCTATGCTTTAGACTGTATCTAAACCTGCTCCAACATGGACTGACATTCTGGCCTACTTTCAGCCGATGCGACTTGTCTGTCGCTGATCAGACGCTTTTTATGTATTCAGCACCTATGTATAATGTTGTAAAAATGCTCTAGAAGCTAAAGTCGCAGAAATGTCACACATATTTGGCCTGCAACTTTCTGTGCGACAAATTCAGACAGGAAAAATCAGTATAAATCCTTAGAAAATTATCCCCCAGTGTCTCCATCTGCTGGCGGTATTGAATAAGCATTGCTGCACTGATGGGGTATGCATTAGACGAAAAAAAAGAAGAAAAAGAAGAATAATACGCCCAGAAAAGAGGCGAAAAGGAGAAAAACGTAAAAAAACGTGAAAAAAAAGTAAGAGGAAGAGAAGGGAAAAAAAGGTGGAAATGGGTTTAAAAGTGATTTCGGCGGAGAAATATATATATATATATATATATATATATATATATATATATATATATATGCGCACACACACACATAGATATAAACGTATTCTCCGTTGAGATATTGCAGCCGCTGCTGTGTCCAGGCCCAGGAGCCTTAGCACTGTGCTGTGATGTCACTCAATACCACTGACATCACTAGGTGTAAACAACATCTCTCCTTTGCTGTGTATGTGACTATGGAGCTGTTTGGTGATGTCGTCTATTACGGCCTTCATAGAAGCAACAGGAGATTGTTGCATCCATCTTGAACCCTCAGAACTACAGTGCTATGATGTCACTCACTTCCACAGGCCTTGCAGAGTGTAAACAACAACAACCCAGCTTTGTTGTGTATGTAACCAAAGGGATTTGTGATGTCACCTAGAACCTTCACAGCAGCGACAGCTTTATGAGGAGCATCAGCACTGCTCTGCCTGAGCAGAACCATCACCGCCATAGGTTGTCAAATAACCCGGATTTAACCCACACAGGTAAGTCCAATGGGGTGCAGGCATGTCCTCTATGCTTACAGCTTCCCGTGGGTGTTGGTTTGATACCGTTTGGGGACAGCCAAGGAGGCATCTGCAGGCAACAAAGGTAGGTGTGTGCTTGTGTGTGTGTTTCCTATGCAGATCCTAAGCCCAGTGTCACATGCAAGTAGGAGGAGTAAGAAGGGTTCCTGGCAAATCCGGGTTATGGATTGCATTTAAAAAGGCCCCGTGGGAGTGCAATGGGCCCCTGTCTTGCTGCTTAGCAATAATGGTATGGGTTTAGGTTCTGCTGTGTGTACTGGTGGTTGACTGCCCCCCAGCCCAGAGTGTGCATGGAAAATTGTCTGGCAGCCTCCCTGACAGCAAGCAGTGATAGTGCCCATGAAGGGGACCTTGTTGGGCCCGCCCCTTTCACGGTTATCGCTTCTCGGCCTTTTGGCTAAGATCAAGTGTAGTATCTGTTCTTATCAGTTTAATATCTGATACGTCCCCTATCTGGGGACCATATATTAAATGGATTTTTGAGAACGGGGGCCGATTTCGAAGCTTGCTTCTGTCGCCCTATGCATTGACCCGATATGGCAGTATCTTCGGGTACAGTGCACCACCCCTTACAGGGTTAAAAAGAAAGATTCCTACTTTCATTGCTACCTGCTTGCTGGCTAGCCAGCTAGCCAGCCCTGTGGGCCTTGCTGCTGCTGCAGCCAAAAAACAAAAGGTGGTGCTGCTGCTGCTTCTGCTGCTTCTGCTTCTGCTTGTGTCTGGCCCCTGTTGGAGCGTCCAGGCACAGGACTTCTGCTGCTGCTGACTAAATGGCCTCCTTAATTGGATCATTTGAGTAGCCAGCACACCTGTGCAGGTAGGGCATGACATGATAGGCAGCTGCCTTGATAGCGGGTGGGTGCTGAATGTTCCTAATTGACAAAATAAGATTAATGCTTATGAAGAAATATAAAATCTCATCCCTTCCCCAATATCGCGCCACACCCCTACCCCTTAATTCCCTGGTTGAACGTGATGGACATATGTCTTTTTTCGACCGTACTAACTATGTAACTATGTAACATAACATGGGGGGGGGGGGGGGGGGTCTCCTGGCTGTTCACACAGGTGTGTCATTGCTGTACATTGACCATGCATTGCTTCTGTGGTATTGCAAAGGCAAAGACAAATGCTTCCAGCCATCCATTGCACTAATGGATTGGTCATCAGCTGGCTGTCTATGTCCCGCATCAATATAGACCAAAGTACAGAGGGTTAGGCTATGCTATTGTGCACCTACCTGATGCATCAGAAGGTGCGAGGCCCTTGCTAAATTCTGTGCACAGACTTTGAGATCTATGCTTTAGACTGTATCTAAACCTGCTCCAACATGGACTGACATTCTGGCCTACTTTCAGCCGATGCGACTTGTCTGTCGCTGAACAGTCGCTTTTTATGTATTCAGCACCTATGTATAATGTTGTAAAAATGCTCTAGAAGCTAAAGTCGCAGAAATGTCACACATATTTGGCCTGCAACTTTCTGTGCGACAAATTCAGACAGGAAAAATCAGTATAAATCCTTAGAAAATTATCCCCCAGTGTCTCCATCTGCTGGCGGTATTGAATAAGCATTGCTGCACTGATGGGGTATGCATTAGACGAAAAAAAAGAAGAAAAAGAAGAATAATACGCCCAGAAAAGAGGCGAAAAGGAGAAAAACGTAAAAAAACGTGAAAAAAAAGTAAGAGGAAGAGAAGGGAAAAAAAGGTGGAAATGGGTTTAAAAGTGATTTCGGCGGAGAAATATATATATATATATATATATATATATATATATATATGCGCACACACACACATAGATATAAACGTATTCTCCGTTGAGATATTGCAGCCGCTGCTGTGTCCAGGCCCAGGAGCCTTAGCACTGTGCTGTGATGTCACTCAATACCACTGACATCACTAGGTGTAAACAACATCTCTCCTTTGCTGTGTATGTGACTATGGAGCTGTTTGGTGATGTCGTCTATTACGGCCTTCATAGAAGCAACAGGAGATTGTTGCATCCATCTTGAACCCTCAGAACTACAGTGCTATGATGTCACTCACTTCCACAGGCCTTGCAGAGTGTAAACAACAACAACCCAGCTTTGTTGTGTATGTAACCAAAGGGATTTGTGATGTCACCTAGAACCTTCACAGCAGCGACAGCTTTATGAGGAGCATCAGCACTGCTCTGCCTGAGCAGAACCATCACCGCCATAGGTTGTCAAATAACCCGGATTTAACCCACACAGGTAAGTCCAATGGGGTGCAGGCATGTCCTCTATGCTTACAGCTTCCCGTGGGTGTTGGTTTGATACCGTTTGGGGACAGCCAAGGAGGCATCTGCAGGCAACAAAGGTAGGTGTGTGCTTGTGTGTGTGTTTCCTATGCAGATCCTAAGCCCAGTGTCACATGCAAGTAGGAGGAGTAAGAAGGGTTCCTGGCAAATCCGGGTTATGGATTGCATTTAAAAAGGCCCCGTGGGAGTGCAATGGGCCCCTGTCTTGCTGCTTAGCAATAATGGTATGGGTTTAGGTTCTGCTGTGTGTACTGGTGGTTGACTGCCCCCCAGCCCAGAGTGTGCATGGAAAATTGTCTGGCAGCCTCCCTGACAGCAAGCAGTGATAGTGCCCATGAAGGGGACCTTGTTGGGCCCGCCCCTTTCACGGTTATCGCTTCTCGGCCTTTTGGCTAAGATCAAGTGTAGTATCTGCTCACTTGGTCTGGTCAGAGGGTGTCTGGGGTACCCGGCTCCTTGGCCTGGGGGGATCGTCCTTCTTAACGGAGGGACTTCACCCCCCTGCTGCTATTAGGGAGCCGGCTTAGTCCCCAGACAACGGGAGGCGATCACCCTTCACTGCCCACTCTTTGGTGGGGGAGTGTTTTTCTGTCCCTGCCTGGACACGCCTATTGAAGATGGAAGAGATCATGGACACCTCTCAATCTGTTGGAGAGGAGGTTCCTTTTTTTGGGAAGATCAAGAATGGGGTCCGGATCCTGCTGAAAGACCTTGAGAAGAAAAGAAGAGGACTTTCCTTTGTAATGGAGGAAATTCTTTTTGGAGTTTTGGAAATTGCAAAGACACAAATCCTTTCCATGTTGGAATTTCCAAAGAAAGGGTGCTTTGATGTTATTTTGGTTTCCGAAGAGGATTATGATTTATTTTGGAAGAAATTTGAGACAATCAAGTCTGATCCAGTGTGGGAGGGCGTGGAAGTCATTCCCCACTTTCCCAGGAGAGAAAGAATTTTAACGGTGAGGATGTATAGTCCTTACGTCCCTGAGGAGGATATTATAATTCTTTTGACCCAATTTTGTGAGGAAATTGCGCCACTTGGGAAAATTTATAATCAGTATGGAGTCTGGACAACAAAGTGGAGATTTAAAGTAAAGTTCAAGGAAGACGCAGATGGAAGAGTTCTTTATCCCCCTGCCCGTTTTA
Source organism: Hyla sarda (assembly GCF_029499605.1). NCBI lineage: Eukaryota > Metazoa > Chordata > Amphibia > Anura > Hylidae > Hyla > Hyla sarda. Next base: position 116,360 of record NW_026610950.1, on the reverse strand, counting down.
AAATAGGGGTTATCAATGGAGATATGTTTTTTGCAGGTATGCAGAATTTCTGTAGAAAATGCAAGAAATATGGCCATTTAAAGGAAGAGTGCACCTCAATGTGGTGCCAAAAATGCCAAAAAGAAGGTCATGAAATCGAATCCTGTAGCCAAAAAAGTAAATGTAATTTATGTAACAAAATTGGTCACATGTATGTGAACTGTCCAAAGAGGAAGAAGAAAAGAGAAGAAGAAGTTTCTGAACAAGAGCCAGAAATTAAAAGATCTGTGGTAACCCAAGAGCCAAAAATTGTTGGAAAAGAGATGATAGTAGAAGAAAAGAACATTGGAGAGCATAAGAGTAAAAAGAAAAATGAAGAGCCGGTGAGAGATTTAAGAGGATATTCAGGGTCTTTCCAAACTATTTTGGAGAGAGCTCCAGATGAGGAAAGAGAATTGTTCTTACAGGACCTGGATAATCTATTATCCACCTTTAAAGCCAAGTTGCCTGCAGTAAGAAACAAAGTTTATGATTCTTTTCGCCCTGACGTGGATCGATTTATGGTAACTTATAAAATACCGGCCTGGTTGGCCATCCCAGTAAAAAGGGAAATGGAAAAAGGAAGCTTAACCTATGGTTTAATTGATTACTTGGCAGTTTACGCCCGGAGAAAGGGAATGAATTTGTTATAATTTTGGAATGTTTATTATTTTTATTGTTGTTATAATATTTTATTTCAATTTGTCTTTTTTTAGGAATAAATAAAAGTGTTACCTGATGATGAACAAAACAATCGAGTCCATATAAGATCTTGGAGCTCTGATTGAGTTCTGAGGGCTAACTTAAAAAAAAATCTGTTCTTATCAGTTTAATATCTGATACGTCCCCTATCTGGGGACCATATATTAAATGGATTTTTGAGAACGGGGGCCGATTTCGAAGCTTGCTTCCGTCGCCCTATGCATTGACCCGATATGGCAGTATCTTCGGGTACAGTGCACCACCCCCTTACAGGGTTAAAAAGAAAGATTCCTACTTTCATTGCTACCTGCTTGCTGGCTAGCCAGCTAGCCAGCCCTGTGGGCCTTGCTGCTGCTGCAGCCAAAAAACAAAAGGTGGTGCTGCTGCTGCTTCTGCTGCTTCTGCTTCTGCTTGTGTCTGGCCCCTGTTGGAGCGTCCAGGCACAGGACTTCTGCTGCTGCTGACTAAATGGCCTCCTTAATTGGATCATTTGAGTAGCCAGCACACCTGTGCAGGTAGGGCATGACATGATAGGCAGCTGCCTTGATAGCGGGTGGGTGCTGAATGTTCCTAATTGACAAAATAAGATTAATGCTTATGAAGAAATATAAAATCTCATCCCTTCCCCAATATCGCGCCACACCCCTACCCCTTAATTCCCTGGTTGAACGTGATGGACATATGTCTTTTTTCGACCGTACTAACTATGTAACTATGTAACATAACATGGGGGGGGGGGGGGGGGGTCTCCTGGCTGTTCACACAGGTGTGTCATTGCTGTACATTGACCATGCATTGCTTCTGTGGTATTGCAAAGGCAAAGACAAATGCTTCCAGCCATCCATTGCACTAATGGATTGGTCATCAGCTGGCTGTCTATGTCCCGCATCAATATAGACCAAAGTACAGAGGGTTAGGCTATGCTATTGTGCACCTACCTGATGCATCAGAAGGTGCGAGGCCCTTGCTAAATTCTGTGCACAGACTTTGAGATCTATGCTTTAGACTGTATCTAAACCTGCTCCAACATGGACTGACATTCTGGCCTACTTTCAGCCGATGCGACTTGTCTGTCGCTGAACAGTCGCTTTTTATGTATTCAGCACCTATGTATAATGTTGTAAAAATGCTCTAGAAGCTAAAGTCGCAGAAATGTCACACATATTTGGCCTGCAACTTTCTGTGCGACAAATTCAGACAGGAAAAATCAGTATAAATCCTTAGAAAATTATCCCCCAGTGTCTCCATCTGCTGGCGGTATTGAATAAGCATTGCTGCACTGATGGGGTATGCATCAGACGAAAAAAAAGAAGAAAAAGAAGAATAATACGCCCAGAAAAGAGGCGAAAAGGAGAAAAACGTAAAAAAAGTGAAAAAAAAGTAAGAGGAAGAGAAGGGAAAAAAAGGTGGAAATGGGTTTAAAAGTGATTTTGGCGGAGAAATATATATATATATATATATATATATATATATATATATATATATATGCGCACACACACACATAGATATAAACGTATTCTCCGTTGAGATATTGCAGCCGCTGCTGTGTCCAGGCCCAGGAGCCTTAGCACTGTGCTGTGATGTCACTCAATACCACTGACATCACTAGGTGTAAACAACATCTCTCCTTTGCTGTGTATGTGACTATGGAGCTGTTTGGTGATGTCGTCTATTACGGCCTTCATAGAAGCAACAGGAGATTGTTGCATCCATCTTGAACCCTCAGAACTACAGTGCTATGATGTCACTCACTTCCACAGGCCTTGCAGAGTGTAAACAACAACAACCCAGCTTTGTTGTGTATGTAACCAAAGGGATTTGTGATGTCACCTAGAACCTTCACAGCAGCGACAGCTTTATGAGGAGCATCAGCACTGCTCTGCCTGAGCAGAACCATCACCGCCATAGGTTGTCAAATAACCCGGATTTAACCCACACAGGTAAGTCCAATGGGGTGCAGGCATGTCCTCTATGCTTACAGCTTCCCGTGGGTGTTGGTTTGATACCGTTTGGGGACAGCCAAGGAGGCATCTGCAGGCAACAAAGGTAGGTGTGTGCTTGTGTGTGTGTTTCCTATGCAGATCCTAAGCCCAGTGTCACATGCAAGTAGGAGGAGTAAGAAGGGTTCCTGGCAAATCCGGGTTATGGATTGCATTTAAAAAGGCCCCGTGGGAGTGCAATGGGCCCCTGTCTTGCTGCTTAGCAATAATGGTATGGGTTTAGGTTCTGCTGTGTGTACTGGTGGTTGACTGCCCCCCAGCCCAGAGTGTGCATGGAAAATTGTCTGGCAGCCTCCCTGACAGCAAGCAGTGATAGTGCCCATGAAGGGGACCTTGTTGGGCCCGCCCCTTTCACGGTTATCGCTTCTCGGCCTTTTGGCTAAGATCAAGTGTAGTATCTGTTCTTATCAGTTTAATATCTGATACGTCCCCTATCTGGGGACCATATATTAAATGGATTTTTGAGAACGGGGGCCGATTTCGAAGCTTGCTTCCGTCGCCCTATGCATTGACCCGATATGGCAGTATCTTCGGGTACAGTGCACCACCCCCTTACAGGGTTAAAAAGAAAGATTCCTACTTTCATTGCTACCTGCTTGCTGGCTAGCCAGCTAGCCAGCCCTGTGGGCCTTGCTGCTGCTGCAGCCAAAAAACAAAAGGTGGTGCTGCTGCTGCTTCTGCTGCTTCTGCTTCTGCTTGTGTCTGGCCCCTGTTGGAGCGTCCAGGCACAGGACTTCTGCTGCTGCTGACTAAATGGCCTCCTTAATTGGATCATTTGAGTAGCCAGCACACCTGTGCAGGTAGGGCATGACATGATAGGCAGCTGCCTTGATAGCGGGTGGGTGCTGAATGTTCCTAATTGACAAAATAAGATTAATGCTTATGAAGAAATATAAAATCTCATCCCTTCCCCAATATCGCGCCACACCCCTACCCCTTAATTCCCTGGTTGAACGTGATGGACATATGTCTTTTTTCGACCGTACTAACTATGTAACTATGTAACATAACATGGGGGGGGGGGGGGGGGGGTCTCCTGGCTGTTCACACAGGTGTGTCATTGCTGTACATTGACCATGCATTGCTTCTGTGGTATTGCAAAGGCAAAGACAAATGCTTCCAGCCATCCATTGCACTAATGGATTGGTCATCAGCTGGCTGTCTATGTCCCGCATCAATATAGACCAAAGTACAGAGGGTTAGGCTATGCTATTGTGCACCTACCTGATGCATCAGAAGGTGCGAGGCCCTTGCTAAATTCTGTGCACAGACTTTGAGATCTATGCTTTAGACTGTATCTAAACCTGCTCCAACATGGACTGACATTCTGGCCTACTTTCAGCCGATGCGACTTGTCTGTCGCTGAACAGTCGCTTTTTATGTATTCAGCACCTATGTATAATGTTGTAAAAATGCTCTAGAAGCTAAAGTCGCAGAAATGTCACACATATTTGGCCTGCAACTTTCTGTGCGACAAATTCAGACAGGAAAAATCAGTATAAATCCTTAGAAAATTATCCCCCAGTGTCTCCATCTGCTGGCGGTATTGAATAAGCATTGCTGCACTGATGGGGTATGCATTAGACGAAAAAAAAGAAGAAAAAGAAGAATAATACGCCCAGAAAAGAGGCGAAAAGGAGAAAAACGTAAAAAAACGTGAAAAAAAAGTAAGAGGAAGAGAAGGGAAAAAAAGGTGGAAATGGGTTTAAAAGTGATTTCGGCGGAGAAATATATATATATATATATATATATATATATATATATATATATATATATATGCGCACACACACACATAGATATAAACGTATTCTCCGTTGAGATATTGCAGCCGCTGCTGTGTCCAGGCCCAGGAGCCTTAGCACTGTGCTGTGGTGTCACTCAATACCACTGACATCACTAGGTGTAAACAACATCTCTCCTTTGCTGTGTATGTGACTATGGAGCTGTTTGGTGATGTCGTCTATTATGGCCTTCATAGAAGCAACAGGAGATTGTTGCATCCATCTTGAACCCTCAGAACTACAGTGCTATGATGTCACTCACTTCCACAGGCCTTGCAGAGTGTAAACAACAACAACCCAGCTTTGTTGTGTATGTAACCAAAGGGATTTGTGATGTCACCTAGAACCTTCACAGCAGCGACAGCTTTATGAGGAGCATCAGCACTGCTCTGCCTGAGCAGAACCATCACCGCCATAGGTTGTCAAATAACCCGGATTTAACCCACACAGGTAAGTCCAATGGGGTGCAGGCATGTCCTCTATGCTTACAGCTTCCCGTGGGTGTTGGTTTGATACCGTTTGGGGACAGCCAAGGAGGCATCTGCAGGCAACAAAGGTAGGTGTGTGCTTGTGTGTGTGTTTCCTATGCAGATCCTAAGCCCAGTGTCACATGCAAGTAGGAGGAGTAAGAAGGGTTCCTGGCAAATCCGGGTTATGGATTGCATTTAAAAAGGCCCCGTGGGAGTGCAATGGGCCCCTGTCTTGCTGCTTAGCAATAATGGTATGGGTTTAGGTTCTGCTGTGTGTACTGGTGGTTGACTGCCCCCCAGCCCAGAGTGTGCATGGAAAATTGTCTGGCAGCCTCCCTGACAGCAAGCAGTGATAGTGCCCATGAAGGGGACCTTGTTGGGCCCGCCCCTTTCACGGTTATCGCTTCTCGGCCTTTTGGCTAAGATCACGTGTGGATTTCTGTGCGTGGTTTGGGTTGAAAGGAGTGGTGATCGGGGCCCTCTTTACGGGGGGCCCTGGATTGTTGCTGAGCTGCGATCGTGGGTTTTACCTGCAAAAATGAGCGAGAAGGCGCGTGGACTTGAGGACACGGTGCGGATCTACGTTCCTGGCGAGCACCGGGGGACGATCGGACTTGACCAAATCGTTGTGGAGATTCTTCGCAAGCTTGATTACCTACAGGTATGGAATGTATTGGCTATACAGGATTTTCCTAGGCAAGGAATTTATGATATTACTTTTTGTGGTTCTGAGATTTGCCAGAGAGTCTATATGGATCTTGAAGAAATGAAGAGGAAAAGTGAGCCTGCTATAATGAAGAAGATTAAAGTGGAACCGTTATTTATGAATACAACAAAGGTAGTAATTGTCCACATGTATAATCCTAAGGTTTCTGATGAAATGGTTACAAACTTTTTGTTCCGGTATTGCGAGGAAGTGAAATTTATAGGAAGACTTAAGAACAAGTTTGGGTACTTTAATTGTAAGAGAAAGTTTATTGTAAAATTTAAAAAAGATGAAGGAATGCAAGATGGAAGGAAGAGCATACCACAGGTGTTTTCTATCGGAGGAGAGAGAGGTTTCTGCTTTTATGAAGGCCAGTTGCAATATTGTAGAAAGTGCCATGCCTATGGCCATGTGCAGGATTATTGCCCTGAGAAAGGAGAATGTTGCAGAAATTGTGGGAAAACTGGTCATGAAGCAAGTATTTGTACAGAGAAGAAGACATGTGATATCTGTGGAAGTGAGGAACATTTGGCAAGAGGCTGTGATATGTGGTATAAAAAGAAGAGAAGTTATGCTGATGCAGCTGGGAATAGAGGAGAACAAAGAGAAAAAGGGGGAGGGAGGTTTGTTCCTGGAGTTGGTGAGAGTGTGAGTGTGAGTGTTAATGTGGCACAGGTGGCTGAGGAAAGTTCTGTGATAGTGGAGCACATTAGCACTCAGGAGAGGTCAGGGGAGGAGGGTGTTTCCACTGCTGTGACTGGTGAGGAGACAGGTGTGGGAGGTGAATTTACCTTGGTGAAAAAGAAAAAAGCAAAAAAAGTGAAAGTGGTGGAGAAAATTGAGACAGTGTATGGTGATGTTCTTTCTAGTGAAGAGGCTATGGATGATATTGAATGTCCAAACCCAATTGTGGGGGAGGAGGAGGGAATGGAAGTTGTTGGGTCATCTCAGAGATCTCTAACACCTGGTCAGAGAGTTTCTCGCAGTAAGGAAGAAGAGGAGGAGGAAGATGAGGATGTGCAGGTTGTGAATAAAAGGTGTAAGACAGGGAGCTGGTCTGAGGATCAGGAAGCCCTTGTTCTTGGTAGTGATAATGAAATAGACAGGGACTCTAACATAGGGTCGCCTGATTGTTTTGCAAGTTTACATAGGAAAGTTGAAGGCCAAAATGTTAATTTCTAAGTTAAGATGGATTTTAAAGCATTTGGTTTTCTTTTCCTAGTTATTATGACTTTGGTTGTAACAACTATTAATGTAAGAAGTATTGAGTCTGAAATTAGGAGAGCTGCAATTTTTGATATTCTTGAGAATGTTAGAAGTGATGTGATATGTTTACAGGAGTGTGCAATAAAGTCAGTACCTTATGCAAATGAGTGGAAGTGTGGGCAGTCCTTCTGGTCCACATGTGCAGAAAACAAAAATGAAGGTGTTGGGATTTTATTGCGAAACAGGGACATTAAAGTTTTAAATTGCCAAACTTTAGTACCTGGTCGTTGTATGGTTTTAATTTTTGAGGTTTTGGGCCAGAGGATGAGAATTTTTAATGTGTATGCTCCAGCAGAAAAACAAGCACGTTTGTCTTTTTTAGAGTCCCTTAAGTTTTTTATCCCTGGTCGTGAAGATACTATTATTGTTGGCGATTTTAACTGCATTAGATCCGTCAATGATCGTGAGAGCTCTGCTGAGGTTAGAACTGATATTACTTCCAATGTTTTAAATCAATTTATTCAAGACTTGCATTTTACTGATGTTGGACTGATGGTTAGCACTGATGAAAGATATACGTACATATCAGATAGTGGCCGCTGTAAATCCCGGATCGATTACATCCTGGTCTCTGATGGGATTAAGGTGGTCCGGTGCAATCAAATGATGTCAACTTTCTCAGACCACAAGATGGTGTCGGCTGAGATAAGTGTCACAGAGTCCCTTCATTTTGGGAGGGGGCTCTGGAAATTAAATGTAAGTCTATTGGAAGATGAGGAAATAATGGCTGGTTTTAATCATGTGTTTTTATCCTGTGCTTCTAAACAACCTGATTTTAGTAATGTCTTAGTGTGGTGGGAATGGGCTAAAGGAGAGTTTTCTAATTTCTTTAAGATGTTTTGCATAAAGAGAGCACAAGAGAAGAGGAGGAGTGATGAAAGGCTTGTATCCCGGTTAGAGACTCTCTATAAGTTTAAACGTGTTGGTGTGGAGGTGGAGGATGAGATTGTTAAGGTGAAGGGGGAGATGAAAAAAAGGTTGTTGGAAAAGGGAAGGAATATTGTATATAAGTCTAAAGTGCAGCACCTAGAAGAAAATGAGCAGTGTACACGGTATTTCTTTAAAAAATGTTTTAATGCTAAAGGTGTTTTTAAATCTGTTTTTACCCCTACGGGGGAAGTTTTTGGAGAGGAGATGGTGAAGGAGATTGGCAGATTTTATGAGACACTCTTTAGTAATAAGAGCAGAGCCAGTGAGACGGAGATGAATGATTATTGTAATATTTTGGAGAATAATGTTCCTGTTGAAAAAGTAGATTTTTTGATTGATGATGTTAGTGAAGGGGAGATCAAGCAGGCCCTGGATAAGATGGCCAAAGGGAAGACACCAGGCTGTGATGGTCTCCCCGCTGAGTTTTATTCCGCGTTCTGGAATATTTTAAGTAAAGAGTTTACACGGGTGGTGCAATATGTTTTTAACTCAGGTGTTTTAGCTGAATCTATGAAGAAAGGGGTCATAACATTAATTCATAAAAAAGGTGATGGCAGAGATCTTAAAAATTGGAGACCTATAACTTTATTAAATTGTGACTACAAGATAATTGCTAAGATTGTGGCTAATAGACTGAGTGATGTAGTGGACCACCTTGTGGGAGAATACCAAGTTTGTGCAGTACCGAAAAGAAAAATAACAGATAATTTGTTGCTTTTAAGAGACTCTATTTATTACAGTAACTTTAACAAGAATGCACTGTTTGTTGAGTCCATAGATTTCGAAAAGGCTTATGATAAGGTTGCACATGATTTTATGTTCATTGCTTTGAAACACTTAGGTATTCCAGAAAAGTTATTATCTGTTATTATGAGTTTTTATCATGGGGTGACAAGTCAGATTTTAGTAAATGGGCATGTGGGGCCTGCTTTTAATGTCTTGTCTGGAGTCAGACAGGGATGCCCACTCTCCCCAATTCTGTTTATATGCGTTATAGAGGGCCTGTTGAAGAATGTGCAGAAAGATAAATGTGTGAGTGGTGTTTTTATTCCAGGTAGTGATGGTAGTAAGTTAAAGGTTTTAAGTTATATGGACGATGTGGTTTTTACTTGTACATCCCAAGCAGATCTCAACAGAGTAAATTTGCATGTGAGGATTTTTTGTTGTGTGGCTGGGATGAATGTGAACTGGGGGAAGTGCCAATTATGCAGTTTTGGGAACCAAGAGAATATAGTAGTGGATGGTGTTAAGGAAAAAGAAGACATTGAAGTGCTAGGAGTGATATTTGATAAAGACCTCAAAGGAAAGAAAAGTTATGAGACTTTGGACAGTAAAATTGAGAAGAAGCTATCCTTCTGGAGGTTAAGGAACTTGTCACTTAAAGGGAAAGTTCTTATCATTAAGTCTGTAATCCTACCGCTTCTCTTGTATACGGCTATGGTGCTTCCTCCAGGGAAGTTATGGACTAGGAGAGTCACAAGGAAGCTTTTTGTGTTCTTCTGGGGGTCTAAGATGGAGAAAATGAGAAGAGAAGAAGTGATGAAGAGTATGAATTTGGGCGGATATAACTTTCCAAACATTGATCTGTTTTTAAAGGTGCACTATTTTCTTTTAATTTTTAAATTGATACAGTGCAATAATAGGGCGGCAGACATGAGTAAATACCTTGCAGGATGGTTGTTTTCCAAATGGGGCTGGTGTGAGAGGGATTTGAGGAGACCCATAGCACATGTGATACCTACCTTCTATGTGCTCCTCAGGTCTTTCAATGATCAATTTGGTTTGAGCTCTTTAGGTGAACCTGATAAAAAGAAAATAGAACAAGAAATAAGGAAAAATGAGAGATTATATGAAGTACCATTCTGCACTAATGCTCAGTCTGTGAAGATTTGGAAGTTTTTTAAAGTTATTGGACTATCAAACAGACAAAAAGACGTTAGTTGGATGTCCTTTCATGGCTGCCTCCCAACCCGATCTTTTTTAAATGGAAGAGGTTTGAGAATAAGTGACAGATGCCCAAGAGAGGGTTGTGGAGGTAGAGAAGACTTAGTGCACCTTTATTGGGACTGTTTTTATGCAAAAGAATTTTTTATGTTTTTAAAGAAGTTTTTAATCCAACTCACTGGATATAACAGTTTTTCTTTTGAGAAAGTTTTTATTGGTCAAGATCTTAGTAAAAAGGAAGATACACGTACTAATTGGATTCTTTTTTCTGTTTTTAAAGAGGTTTTATGGGACTCACGCAATTTGCTTGTTTTTAAAAATGTTGTTATTTCTCCGAGGGAATTGAAAAGATTGTTTTTAGGAAGGATTTTTACTATCTTTCTACTGGACAAAAAGAGAATTGGTGAAGAAGAAGCGGAGAAAATCTGGATGCATACACGATGGAAAAATTTATAAGAAGTACGTAAAGGAGAAAGCTGTAAGTTTTTGACCAATTTCTGTGATTGTTTTTGACATGTTTTTTTGTTTTGTTGTTTGGTCACTTTTTCTTGGCACTCGGTTCCCTTAGTTAGTTTTTTCCGTATGATGTTTTTTCAGATATTGTTTTAAGTGACGAGTCTTGGTAGGTGACCTGATGATCGTCCAAACAATAGTCTGTAACTGAAGAAAAAAAAAAAGAAAAAAAAAAAAAAAAAAAAAAATCTGTTCTTATCAGTTTAATATCTGATATGTCCCCTATCTGGGGACCATATATTAAATGGATTTTTGAGAACGGGGGCCGATTTCGAAGCTTGCTTCCGTCGCCCTATGCATTGACCCGATATGGCAGTATCTTCGGGTACAGTGCACCACCCCCTTACAGGGTTAAAAAGAAAGATTCCTACTTTCATTGCTACCTGCTTGCTGGCTAGCCAGCTAGCCAGCCCTGTGGGCCTTGCTGCTGCTGCAGCCAAAAAACAAAAGGTGGTGCTGCTGCTGCTTCTGCTGCTTCTGCTTCTGCTTGTGTCTGGCCCCTGTTGGAGCGTCCAGGCACAGGACTTCTGCTGCTGCTGACTAAATGGCCTCCTTAATTGGATCATTTGAGTAGCCAGCACACCTGTGCAGGTAGGGCATGACATGATAGGCAGCTGCCTTGATAGCGGGTGGGTGCTGAATGTTCCTAATTGACAAAATAAGATTAATGCTTATGAAGAAATATAAAATCTCATCCCTTCCCCAATATCGCGCCACACCCCTACCCCTTAATTCCCTGGTTGAACGTGATGGACATATGTCTTTTTTCGACCGTACTAACTATGTAACTATGTAACATAACATGGGGGGGGGGGGGGGGGTCTCCTGGCTATTCACACAGGTGTGTCATTGCTGTACATTGACCATGCATTGCTTCTGTGGTATTGCAAAGGCAAAGACAAATGCTTCCAGCCATCCATTGCACTAATGGATTGGTCATCAGCTGGCTGTCTATGTCCCGCATCAATATAGACCAAAGTACAGAGGGTTAGGCTATGCTATTGTGCACCTACCTGATGCATCAGAAGGTGCGAGGCCCTTGCTAAATTCTGTGCACAGACTTTGAGATCTATGCTTTAGACTGTATCTAAACCTGCTCCAACATGGACTGACATTCTGGCCTACTTTCAGCCGATGCGACTTGTCTGTCGCTGAACAGTCGCTTTTTATGTATTCAGCACCTATGTATAATGTTGTAAAAATGCTCTAGAAGCTAAAGTCGCAGAAATGTCACACATATTTGGCCTGCAACTTTCTGTGCGACAAATTCAGACAGGAAAAATCAGTATAAATCCTTAGAAAATTATCCCCCAGTGTCTCCATCTGCTGGCGGTATTGAATAAGCATTGCTGCACTGATGGGGTATGCATTAGACGAAAAAAAAGAAGAAAAAGAAGAATAATACGCCCAGAAAAGAGGCGAAAAGGAGAAAAACGTAAAAAAACGTGAAAAAAAAGTAAGAGGAAGAGAAGGGAAAAAAAGGTGGAAATGGGTTTAAAAGTGATTTCGGCGGAGAAATATATATATATATATATATATATATATATATATATATATATGCGCACACACACACATAGATATAAACGTATTCTCCGTTGAGATATTGCAGCCGCTGCTGTGTCCAGGCCCAGGAGCCTTAGCACTGTGCTGTGATGTCACTCAATACCACTGACATCACTAGGTGTAAACAACATCTCTCCTTTGCTGTGTATGTGACTATGGAGCTGTTTGGTGATGTCGTCTATTACGGCCTTCATAGAAGCAACAGGAGATTGTTGCATCCATCTTGAACCCTCAGAACTACAGTGCTATGATGTCACTCACTTCCACAGGCCTTGCAGAGTGTAAACAACAACAACCCAGCTTTGTTGTGTATGTAACCAAAGGGATTTGTGATGTCACCTAGAACCTTCACAGCAGCGACAGCTTTATGAGGAGCATCAGCACTGCTCTGCCTGAGCAGAACCATCACCGCCATAGGTTGTCAAATAACCCGGATTTAACCCACACAGGTAAGTCCAATGGGGTGCAGGCATGTCCTCTATGCTTACAGCTTCCCGTGGGTGTTGGTTTGATACCGTTTGGGGACAGCCAAGGAGGCATCTGCAGGCAACAAAGGTAGGTGTGTGCTTGTGTGTGTGTTTCCTATGCAGATCCTAAGCCCAGTGTCACATGCAAGTAGGAGGAGTAAGAAGGGTTCCTGGCAAATCCGGGTTATGGATTGCATTTAAAAAGGCCCCGTGGGAGTGCAATGGGCCCCTGTCTTGCTGCTTAGCAATAATGGTATGGGTTTAGGTTCTGCTGTGTGTACTGGTGGTTGACTGCCCCCCAGCCCAGAGTGTGCATGGAAAATTGTCTGGCAGCCTCCCTGACAGCAAGCAGTGATAGTGCCCATGAAGGGGACCTTGTTGGGCCCGCCCCTTTCACGGTTATCGCTTCTCGGCCTTTTGGCTAAGATCAAGTGTAGTATCTGTTCTTATCAGTTTAATATCTGATACGTCCCCTATCTGGGGACCATATATTAAATGGATTTTTGAGAACGGGGGCCGATTTCGAAGCTTGCTTCCGTCGCCCTATGCATTGACCCGATATGGCAGTATCTTCGGGTACAGTGCACCACCCCCTTACAGGGTTAAAAAGAAAGATTCCTACTTTCATTGCTACCTGCTTGCTGGCTAGCCAGCTAGCCAGCCCTGTGGGCCTTGCTGCTGCTGCAGCCAAAAAACAAAAGGTGGTGCTGCTGCTGCTTCTGCTGCTTCTGCTTCTGCTTGTGTCTGGCCCCTGTTGGAGCGTCCAGGCACAGGACTTCTGCTGCTGCTGACTAAATGGCCTCCTTAATTGGATCATTTGAGTAGCCAGCACACCTGTGCAGGTAGGGCATGACATGATAGGCAGCTGCCTTGATAGCGGGTGGGTGCTGAATGTTCCTAATTGACAAAATAAGATTAATGCTTATGAAGAAATATAAAATCTCATCCCTTCCCCAATATCGCGCCACACCCCTACCCCTTAATTCCCTGGTTGAACGTGATGGACATATGTCTTTTTTCGACCGTACTAACTATGTAACTATGTAACATAACATGGGGGGGTCTCCTGGCTGTTCACACAGGTGTGTCATTGCTGTACATTGACCATGCATTGCTTCTGTGGTATTGCAAAGGCAAAGACAAATGCTTCCAGCCATCCATTGCACTAATGGATTGGTCATCAGCTGGCTGTCTATGTCCCGCATCAATATAGACCAAAGTACAGAGGGTTAGGCTATGCTATTGTGCACCTACCTGATGCATCAGAAGGTGCGAGGCCCTTGCTAAATTCTGTGCACAGACTTTGAGATCTATGCTTTAGACTGTATCTAAACCTGCTCCAACATGGACTGACATTCTGGCCTACTTTCAGCCGATGCGACTTGTCTGTCGCTGAACAGTCGCTTTTTATGTATTCAGCACCTATGTATAATGTTGTAAAAATGCTCTAGAAGCTAAAGTCGCAGAAATGTCACACATATTTGGCCTGCAACTTTCTGTGCGACAAATTCAGACAGGAAAAATCAGTATAAATCCTTAGAAAATTATCCCCCAGTGTCTCCATCTGCTGGCGGTATTGAATAAGCATTGCTGCACTGATGGGGTATGCATTAGACGAAAAAAAAGAAGAAAAAGAAGAATAATACGCCCAGAAAAGAGGCGAAAAGGAGAAAAACGTAAAAAAACGTGAAAAAAAAGTAAGAGGAAGAGAAGGGAAAAAAAGGTGGAAATGGGTTTAAAAGTGATTTCGGCGGAGAAATATATATATATATATATATATATATATATATATATATATGCGCACACACACACATAGATATAAACGTATTCTCCGTTGAGATATTGCAGCCGCTGCTGTGTCCAGGCCCAGGAGCCTTAGCACTGTGCTGTGATGTCACTCAATACCACTGACATCACTAGGTGTAAACAACATCTCTCCTTTGCTGTGTATGTGACTATGGAGCTGTTTGGTGATGTCGTCTATTACGGCCTTCATAGAAGCAACAGGAGATTGTTGCATCCATCTTGAACCCTCAGAACTACAGTGCTATGATGTCACTCACTTCCACAGGCCTTGCAGAGTGTAAACAACAACAACCCAGCTTTGTTGTGTATGTAACCATAGGGATTTGTGATGTCACCTAGAACCTTCACAGCAGCGACAGCTTTATGAGGAGCATCAGCACTGCTCTGCCTGAGCAGAACCATCACCGCCATAGGTTGTCAAATAACCCGGATTTAACCCACACAGGTAAGTCCAATGGGGTGCAGGCATGTCCTCTATGCTTACAGCTTCCCGTGGGTGTTGGTTTGATACCGTTTGGGGACAGCCAAGGAGGCATCTGCAGGCAACAAAGGTAGGTGTGTGCTTGTGTGTGTGTTTCCTATGCAGATCCTAAGCCCAGTGTCACATGCAAGTAGGAGGAGTAAGAAGGGTTCCTGGCAAATCCGGGTTATGGATTGCATTTAAAAAGGCCCCGTGGGAGTGCAATGGGCCCCTGTCTTGCTGCTTAGCAATAATGGTATGGGTTTAGGTTCTGCTGTGTGTACTGGTGGTTGACTGCCCCCCAGCCCAGAGTGTGCATGGAAAATTGTCTGGCAGCCTCCCTGACAGCAAGCAGTGATAGTGCCCATGAAGGGGACCTTGTTGGGCCCGCCCCTTTCACGGTTATCGCTTCTCGGCCTTTTGGCTAAGATCAAGTGTAGTATCTGTTCTTATCAGTTTAATATCTGATACGTCCCCTATCTGGGGACCATATATTAAATGGATTTTTGAGAACGGGGGCCGATTTAGAAGCTTGCTTCCGTCGCCCTATGCATTGACCCGATATGGCAGTATCTTCGGGTACAGTGCACCACCCCCTTACAGGGTTAAAAAGAAAGATTCCTACTTTCATTGCTACCTGCTTGCTGGCTAGCCAGCTAGCCAGCCCTGTGGGCCTTGCTGCTGCTGCAGCCAAAAAACAAAAGGTGGTGCTGCTGCTGCTTCTGCTGCTTCTGCTTCTGCTTGTGTCTGGCCCCTGTTGGAGCGTCCAGGCACAGGACTTCTGCTGCTGCTGACTAAATGGCCTCCTTAATTGGATCATTTGAGTAGCCAGCACACCTGTGCAGGTAGGGCATGACATGATAGGCAGCTGCCTTGATAGCGGGTGGGTGCTGAATGTTCCTAATTGACAAAATAAGATTAATGCTTATGAAGAAATATAAAATCTCATCCCTTCCCCAATATCGCGCCACACCCCTACCCCTTAATTCCCTGGTTGAACGTGATGGACATATGTCTTTTTTCGACCGTACTAACTATGTAACTATGTAACATAACATGGGGGGGGGGGGGGGGGGGGGGTCTCCTGGCTGTTCACACAGGTGTGTCATTGCTGTACATTGACCATGCATTGCTTCTGTGGTATTGCAAAGGCAAAGACAAATGCTTCCAGCCATCCATTGCACTAATGGATTGGTCATCAGCTGGCTGTCTATGTCCCGCATCAATATAGACCAAAGTACAGAGGGTTAGGCTATGCTATTGTGCACCTACCTGATGCATCAGAAGGTGCGAGGCCCTTGCTAAATTCTGTGCACAGACTTTGAGATCTATGCTTTAGACTGTATCTAAACCTGCTCCAACATGGACTGACATTCTGGCCTACTTTCAGCCGATGCGACTTGTCTGTCGCTGAACAGTCGCTTTTTATGTATTCAGCACCTATGTATAATGTTGTAAAAATGCTCTAGAAGCTAAAGTCGCAGAAATGTCACACATATTTGGCCTGCAACTTTCTGTGCGACAAATTCAGACAGGAAAAATCAGTATAAATCCTTAGAAAATTATCCCCCAGTGTCTCCATCTGCTGGCGGTATTGAATAAGCATTGCTGCACTGATGGGGTATGCATTAGACGAAAAAAAAGAAGAAAAAGAAGAATAATACGCCCAGAAAAGAGGCGAAAAGGAGAAAAACGTAAAAAAACGTGAAAAAAAAGTAAGAGGAAGAGAAGGGAAAAAAAGGTGGAAATGGGTTTAAAAGTGATTTCGGCGGAGAAATATATATATATATATATATATATATATATATATATATATATATGCGCACACACACACATAGATATAAACGTATTCTCCGTTGAGATATTGCAGCCGCTGCTGTGTCCAGGCCCAGGAGCCTTAGCACTGTGCTGTGATGTCACTCAATACCACTGACATCACTAGGTGTAAACAACATCTTTCCTTTGCTGTGTATGTGACTATGGAGCTGTTTGGTGATGTCGTCTATTACGGCCTTCATAGAAGCAACAGGAGATTGTTGCATCCATCTTGAACCCTCAGAACTACAGTGCTATGATGTCACTCACTTCCACAGGCCTTGCAGAGTGTAAACAACAACAACCCAGCTTTGTTGTGTATGTAACCAAAGGGATTTGTGATGTCACCTAGAACCTTCACAGCAGCGACAGCTTTATGAGGAGCATCAGCACTGCTCTGCCTGAGCAGAACCATCACCGCCATAGGTTGTCAAATAACCCGGATTTAACCCACACAGGTAAGTCCAATGGGGTGCAGGCATGTCCTCTATGCTTACAGCTTCCCGTGGGTGTTGGTTTGATACCGTTTGGGGACAGCCAAGGAGGCATCTGCAGGCAACAAAGGTAGGTGTGTGCTTGTGTGTGTGTTTCCTATGCAGATCCTAAGCCCAGTGTCACATGCAAGTAGGAGGAGTAAGAAGGGTTCCTGGCAAATCCGGGTTATGGATTGCATTTAAAAAGGCCCCGTGGGAGTGCAATGGGCCCCTGTCTTGCTGCTTAGCAATAATGGTATGGGTTTAGGTTCTGCTGTGTGTACTGGTGGTTGACTGCCCCCCAGCCCAGAGTGTGCATGGAAAATTGTCTGGCAGCCTCCCTGACAGCAAGCAGTGATAGTGCCCATGAAGGGGACCTTGTTGGGCCCGCCCCTTTCACGGTTATCGCTTCTCGGCCTTTTGGCTAAGATCAAGTGTAGTATCTGTTCTTATCAGTTTAATATCTGATACGTCCCCTATCTGGGGACCATATATTAAATGGATTTTTGAGAACGGGGGCCGATTTCGAAGCTTGCTTCCGTCGCCCTATGCATTGACCCGATATGGCAGTATCTTCGGGTACAGTGCACCACCCCCTTACAGGGTTAAAAAGAAAGATTCCTACTTTCATTGCTACCTGCTTGCTGGCTAGCCAGCTAGCCAGCCCTGTGGGCCTTGCTGCTGCTGCAGCCAAAAAACAAAAGGTGGTGCTGCTGCTGCTTCTGCTGCTTCTGCTTCTGCTTGTGTCTGGCCCCTGTTGGAGCGTCCAGGCACAGGACTTCTGCTGCTGCTGACTAAATGGCCTCCTTAATTGGATCATTTGAGTAGCCAGCACACCTGTGCAGGTAGGGCATGACATGATAGGCAGCTGCCTTGATAGCGGGTGGGTGCTGAATGTTCCTAATTGACAAAATAAGATTAATGCTTATGAAGAAATATAAAATCTCATCCCTTCCCCAATATCGCGCCACACCCCTACCCCTTAATTCCCTGGTTGAACGTGATGGACATATGTCTTTTTTCGACCGTACTAACTATGTAACATAACATGGGGGGGGGGGGGGGGGGTCTCCTGGCTGTTCACACAGGTGTGTCATTGCTGTACATTGACCATGCATTGCTTCTGTGGTATTGCAAAGGCAAAGACAAATGCTTCCAGCCATCCATTGCACTAATGGATTGGTCATCAGCTGGCTGTCTATGTCCCGCATCAATATAGACCAAAGTACAGAGGGTTAGGCTATGCTATTGTGCACCTACCTGATGCATCAGAAGGTGCGAGGCCCTTGCTAAATTCTGTGCACAGACTTTGAGATCTATGCTTTAGACTGTATCTAAACCTGCTCCAACATGGACTGACATTCTGGCCTACTTTCAGCCGATGCGACTTGTCTGTCGCTGAACAGTCGCTTTTTATGTATTCAGCACCTATGTATAATGTTGTAAAAATGCTCTAGAAGCTAAAGTCGCAGAAATGTCACACATATTTGGCCTGCAACTTTCTGTGCGACAAATTCAGACAGGAAAAATCAGTATAAATCCTTAGAAAATTATCCCCCAGTGTCTCCATCTGCTGGCGGTATTGAATAAGCATTGCTGCACTGATGGGGTATGCATTAGACGAAAAAAAAGAAGAAAAAGAAGAATAATACGCCCAGAAAAGAGGCGAAAAGGAGAAAAACGTTAAAAAACGTGAAAAAAAAGTAAGAGGAAGAGAAGGGAAAAAAAGGTGGAAATGGGTTTAAAAGTGATTTCGGCGGAGAAATATATATATATATATATATATATATATATATATATATATATATGCGCACACACACACATAGATATAAACGTATTCTCCGTTGAGATATTGCAGCCGCTGCTGTGTCCAGGCCCAGGAGCCTTAGCACTGTGCTGTGATGTCACTCAATACCACTGACATCACTAGGTGTAAACAACATCTCTCCTTTGCTGTGTATGTGACTATGGAGCTGTTTGGTGATGTCGTCTATTACGGCCTTCATAGAAGCAACAGGAGATTGTTGCATCCATCTTGAACCCTCAGAACTACAGTGCTATGATGTCACTCACTTCCATAGGCCTTGCAGAGTGTAAACAACAACAACCCAGCTTTGTTGTGTATGTAACCAAAGGGATTTGTGATGTCACCTAGAACCTTCACAGCAGCGACAGCTTTATGAGGAGCATCAGCACTGCTCTGCCTGAGCAGAACCATCACCGCCATAGGTTGTCAAATAACCCGGATTTAACCCACACAGGTAAGTCCAATGGGGTGCAGGCATGTCCTCTATGCTTACAGCTTCCCGTGGGTGTTGGTTTGATACCGTTTGGGGACAGCCAAGGAGGCATCTGCAGGCAACAAAGGTAGGTGTGTGCTTGTGTGTGTGTTTCCTATGCAGATCCTAAGCCCAGTGTCACATGCAAGTAGGAGGAGTAAGAAGGGTTCCTGGCAAATCCGGGTTATGGATTGCATTTAAAAAGGCCCCGTGGGAGTGCAATGGGCCCTTGTCTTGCTGCTTAGCAATAATGGTATGGGTTTAGGTTCTGCTGTGTGTACTGGTGGTTGACTGCCCCCCAGCCCAGAGTGTGCATGGAAAATTGTCTGGCAGCCTCCCTGACAGCAAGCAGTGATAGTGCCCATGAAGGGGACCTTGTTGGGCCCGCCCCTTTCACGGTTATCGCTTCTCGGCCTTTTGGCTAAGATCAAGTGTCTTGCCCTAAGGTATTCGGGTACCCCTCTCCTCGGCCTTGTGGGATCGCCCAGGTTTATTGCCTGGGCTTCACCCACCTGCTGCTATTGGGGAGAGGGCTTAGTCCCAGGATAACGGGAAGGTGATCATCGGAGGACGGGTCTGCCGGAGAGGATGGCTAATGCGCCGAACGCTCCTAATACAGTACGGCTGTTTATCGAGGAGGAAAAGAGGAGTGCCTACGGGATTTTGCATGTCCAGCAGAAGGTCGTGGAAGGAGTGCTGAGGATGCCGCATGCTTCCATCTTCTGTGTCCAGGTCTTTCCCAGCCAAGGATTCTTTGACGTGACCTTCTACAACCTGGATGATCTCCGTACCTGTCTCTACCGGAGTAAGGAGAATGCTTCTCACCCTGACCTACAAGGGATCCGATTCATTTCCTGCGAGGCTCGGCCTAAGAAAGTTCCAGTGGTAGTGCATATGTACAACCCTTTTGTGCGGGATGAGGAGATCCAGACCTTTCTAAGAAGGTATTGTGTGTCTGTTTCTGGTGCGGAGAGGAAAAATAACATCCTGGGGACTTTCACAGGCATGAGACGTTTTTGGGTGGAGTTTAGGCCTGCCCCCGAGGGTGGTGCTGAAGGTTTTTGTCACCCCCCGCAGAACTTTGCGATAGGGAACAACAGGGGGTTTCTGCACTACCCGGGGATGCCAAGTTTTTGCCGGGACTGTTTTTGCTTTGGTCATACCAGAGAGAACTGTACAACCGGGCAGGTTTGCAGGAACTGCCACAAGCCTGATCACCGCACTGCAGACTGTCCCGAGAAACGCAAGTGTCATTTCTGTGGTTCTTCGGATCACCTGGCTAGGAGTTGCCCCACTTACCAGTCCGGGGCACCCCGATCATATGCAATGGCTCTTCGAGGTGGGACAGTTCCTGAGGACTCCAATGCTGCCAGGGCAGGCGATGCAGAGGTTAGCGTGCTGACCAGTGAAGCAGAGTCTGCCCCTGTTTTTCCTTCCATTTCTAGGTCTGTTCCGGATGCTTTGGTGGCAGAGGGGGAGAAGGCGGAGTCTGTTTCGGGGGCATCTGTTTCGGAGGCCTCTGATCCGCCAGAGGAGATGACTGTGGACAAAGAATCCTTGAAGAGAAAGATGCCGGTGGAAGAATCGGAGGATGACTGTCCGACTCCTCAGAGTCAAAGGATTGAGGACTTTCCTAGCCCGGGAAGGGAGGAGGCAGGTGGAGGGTCGTCATGTCAGATTGATTCTGACTCCTCTTTATCCTCCCTGGGCACAGGTTATTTGGAGGAATGTTCAGTCAAAAAATTGACAAAGACTCTTAAGTTTAAGGAAGGGGAGGCAAAAAATAAGGGTAGAGGTCGGGGAAAGGCTAGGCCTCCTTTTGATAATGCTTGATTTTGTATTTCCTTTTTTTCCTTCAAATGTTTGAATGAGTTTAACAATTGGTTCTCTAAATGTCCGCAGTATTAGATCTTTAGAAAGGAGATCCGCCATTTTTGATTTACTTTCTAGATATTCTTTTGATGTTCTAGGTCTCCAGGAGTGCTGCTTGGATGGGGAGCCAAATATCTCCTGGCCTTATGGGCAATCGGTATGGTCTGGTTCAATGGAACGTAATTCGGGGGTGGGGATTTTGTTCAAAAGTAATGAGTTTGTTGTTAAAAAAGTTGTCCATATTGTTCCGGGTAGGGTATTATTAGTGCATTTTATTTTCAGGGGTTTCACATATAAAGTAATTAATGTTTATGCTCCAACTGGGAGGAAGGAAAGAGGGGAGGTGTTTGAGAAATTATATTTCTTTTTGAGTGGGAGGGATGATGTGTTCCTTATAGGGGATTTCAATTGTATAATAACAGAGGGGGATAGGAGTAGTACTACGGTGGGTGGTGGGTCTGGTTTAGACAGTACTAGTAAGCAGCTTAAAGAGATTGTAAATTTATTTGGGTTAAAGGATTCCTTTGTTGCCCATAATGATGGTACTATCGGTTATACATATTTTTCTAACAATACAAGTTCGCGTATTGATTTCATTTTTGTCTCAAAACTAATGTTTCTAATTTCAGACGGAGGAGGTTACCGTTCACGGATCATGCCTGGATTGAGTGTGTGGTAAAAGGTGGTGGTCTAAGTGAGTATGGAAAGGGTGTTTGGAAGTTGAATGTGTCTTTATTGGATAATGAATGTGTATTACAAGAATATAGGGAGCGTTTTGATGGATGGGTGTTGAGGAAGGATGCATTTTATAGTGTGGTTGAGTGGTGGGAGTGGGTGAAGTTAGAGACTAAAAGGTTTTTTATTAAAAAAGGGTGTGAGAAAGGGAGGAAAGATAGAGAAGAGTATGAGAGATGGCAAAGAAGGTTAGAGTATTTGTATGAATTGAGGCGTTTGGGGATGAGTGTTGAGAAGGAGATTGAGGAAGCTCGTGGAAGTGTGAATGAGTGTCTGGAGAGGAATGGAAGGAAGATTATTGCACAGGCTAGGGTTGAAGTGAAAGAGAAGGATGAGAAATGTAGCAAATTTTTCTTTAAAAAGGCATTCAGTAAAAAAACTGAGATGATGAGTGTTTTTACGAATGATGGGGTAGAGGTCTTTGGTAAGGATGAGGTGTTAGAGGAAGTGTGGAAGTTTTGTTCTGATTTATTCACGGAGAAGGAGCGGGACGTGACTCTAGAGGAGGAATGTTTGGGATATGTGGATAAGCGTTTGGATGAAATTGATGGGTTCTTTATGGAAGAGGATGTGAGGAAGAGTGAGGTGGAGGATGCTGTGAATGGGATGAAGAAAGGAAAGGTGGCAGGGAGTGATGGTTTGCCTGTGGAATTTTATCTTGTGTTTTGGGATATGTTAGGGGATTATGTATGGGAGGTGTGTAAGGAAGTACTTAGGAGAGGGAAGTTATCTAAAAGTATGAGTGAGAGTGTGACTGTGTTATTGTTTAAAAAAGGGGATAAGAGGGATCTTAAAAATTGGAGGCCTATAGCGCTCTTGAATTGTGATTACAAAATTATTGCTAAAGTTATTGCGAATAGGTTAAAGGATGTGATTGATTGTATGGTAGGTGAGGAGCAAATGTGTACAGTGCCTGATCGTAGGATTTCTGAATGTCTGTTAGGTCTGAGGGATGTATTGTGGGACTGTAAAACTAGGAAGCAAGGTGTGGCTGTTGTTACGGTGGATTTTGAAAAAGCGTATGATAGGGTGGTGCATGATTTATTGTTTAGGGTTTTGAGGAGGATGAATGTGCCGGACAGAATGGTGAAGTGGATTGAATGTTTGTATAGGGACATTTATAGTAAGATTCAGGTCAATGGTTTTCTGAGTAGGGAAGTGAGTATAAAATCTGGAGTGCGGCAGGGGTGTCCCCTGTCGCCAATTCTTTTTATTTGTATGATTGAGCCTTTGTTGGGGATGATTAGGAGAGATAAGGTGATGCGGGGTATAGAAATACCTGGTAGTCATGGGAAGGATATGCGAGTGATTGGTTACATGGATGATGTTACTGTTGTATGTAAGTCAATGGCAGGGGTAAGGCGTGCTAAGTTATTGATTGAGTGTTTCTGTTTAATGAGTGGGTTTAAGCTTAATGTTGGGAAGAGTGGTTGTAAATTTTTTGAGGGGTGGGGAGAGAGTGGGTTGTGCGAGTGGCCTGTGAGAGAGGGGGGTGTGGAAGTGCTTGGGGTGGTGTTTGATAATGATTTGTATGGGAAAGAAAGTTGGGAGAGGGTTTTGGGGAGGGTGGGGAATAAAATAAACTTCTGGTCTTTAAGGACTTTATCGATTGAGGGAAGGATTCTGGTTATTAAAGCTGTTATAATTCCTATTTTGCTTTATGTTAATTATGTGTTTCCTCCACCGGATAGGTGTCTGGCAAGAATTATCAGGCAGATCTTTGTTTTCTTATGGAATTCAAGGATGGAGAAATTGAGTCGTGGGAAGGTGGTGAAAAGCAGAATGCATGGTGGGAAAGGAATGATGAATGTGGAAGTGTTCCTGGCTGTGAAGTATGTCAGTTTTTGTCTCGCTGTAAGTAAGAAGGAATGTGTGTTTGGGTGCATGGTAAGGTATTTGGCTGGTAATGTGTTGTTGAAATATAAGCTAATGGAAAGGGACTTAAGGGTACCTGTAAGTTTTGAGGTTCCTTGGTTCTATCAGAGAATAGGGCGGTGTGTCAGGAAAAATAATCTGGAATGTGTGACTGAATGGAATGATAGTAAGAAGGTGATGAAAGTGTTGGAGCAGAGAGAAACAGTGGAATGTGTGGGAGGTCTGTCTGAGAAGGATTGTAAGGTAGTGTGGAAAAATGTCAGTCACAAGGAACTGACAAATAAACAAAAGGACTTGTCTTGGATGTTAGCTCATGGGTGTCTGCCAACAAGGGAATTTCAGAGGAGAAGGAGATTGGTAGACAGTGAAGTGTGTCCCAGGGATGGTTGCGGTGGATGTGAGAATTATGTACATGTGTTTTGGGAGTGTGGTTATGCGAAGTCTGTGTGGAGAAAAATGTCTGGTCTAATTAAAAATCTTACTGGAATTGAAATCTTATCCTTTAATATGATGATGTTTGGTTTGTGTGCAGTGGAGAGAGAGAAGGCAAGAGTGTTATGGTTCATAGTAAATTGTGTAAAAGAGGTTCTGTGGGATGTAAGGAATATTAGGATTTTCAATCAAACTGAAGTAAGTGTGAAGGAATGTCTGGGCATGATCCGTGGTAAAATTTACCTTTACGTATTATGTGATAGGAAAAACTATGGTTCTGATGATGCAGAGGGGATCTGGAAACACAAAAAATGGAAGTACTGGTTATGATTGTATTCTTATTTGTCTTTCTTTTTCTTTTCTTACAGATTATATCCTGATATGAAGGGACAGTTGGAGGGACAGAATCCGCTGCAATTTATTTTTTCTGAGGGAAAGTCATGTAGGGAAAGCTTTTTGTTATATGTACATGTAAAGACATGCTTCCTGTATATATTGTATATGTCAAATATGTGTTATTCATGTGTTTTCAGATGAATATGTAATTTTTTGAATGATTTACTTGGTTATGTATTGTATATTTCCTTTTCAATAAAAAAAAAAAAAAAAAAAAATCTGTTCTTATCAGTTTAATATCTGATACGTCCCCTATCTGGGGACCATATATTAAATGGATTTTTGAGAACGGGGGACGATTTCGAAGCTTGCTTCCGTCGCCCTATGCATTGACCCGATATGGCAGTATCTTCGGGTACAGTGCACCACCCCCTTACAGGGTTAAAAAGAAAGATTCCTACTTTCATTGCTACCTGCTTGCTGGCTAGCCAGCTAGCCAGCCCTGTGGGCCTTGCTGCTGCTGCAGCCAAAAAACAAAAGGTGGTGCTGCTGCTGCTTCTGCTGCTTCTGCTTCTGCTTGTGTCTGGCCCCTGTTGGAGCGTCCAGGCACAGGACTTCTGCTGCTGCTGACTAAATGGCCTCCTTAATTGGATCATTTGAGTAGCCAGCACACCTGTGCAGGTAGGGCATGACATGATAGGCAGCTGCCTTGATAGCGGGTGGGTGCTGAATGTTCCTAATTGACAAAATAAGATTAATGCTTATGAAGAAATATAAAATCTCATCCCTTCCCCAATATCGCGCCACACCCCTACCCCTTAATTCCCTGGTTGAACGTGATGGACATATGTCTTTTTTCGACCGTACTAACTATGTAACTATGTAACATAACATGGGGGGGGGGGGGGGGGTCTCCTGGCTGTTCACACAGGTGTGTCATTGCTGTACATTGACCATGCATTGCTTCTGTGGTATTGCAAAGGCAAAGACAAATGCTTCCAGCCATCCATTGCACTAATGGATTGGTCATCAGCTGGCTGTCTATGTCCCGCATCAATATAGACCAAAGTACAGAGGGTTAGGCTATGCTATTGTGCACCTACCTGATGCATCAGAAGGTGCGAGGCCCTTGCTAAATTCTGTGCACAGACTTTGAGATCTATGCTTTAGACTGTATCTAAACCTGCTCCAACATGGACTGACATTCTGGCCTACTTTCAGCCGATGCGACTTGTCTGTCGCTGAACAGTCGCTTTTTATGTATTCAGCACCTATGTATAATGTTGTAAAAATGCTCTAGAAGCTAAAGTCGCAGAAATGTCACACATATTTGGCCTGCAACTTTCTGTGCGACAAATTCAGACAGGAAAAATCAGTATAAATCCTTAGAAAATTATCCCCCAGTGTCTCCATCTGCTGGCGGTATTGAATAAGCATTGCTGCACTGATGGGGTATGCATTAGACGAAAAAAAAGAAGAAAAAGAAGAATAATACGCCCAGAAAAGAGGCGAAAAGGAGAAAAACGTAAAAAAACGTGAAAAAAAAGTAAGAGGAAGAGAAGGGAAAAAAAGGTGGAAATGGGTTTAAAAGTGATTTCGGCGGAGAAATATATATATATATATATATATATATATATATATATATATATATGCGCACACACACACATAGATATAAACGTATTCTCCGTTGAGATATTGCAGCCGCTGCTGTGTCCAGGCCCAGGAGCCTTAGCACTGTGCTGTGATGTCACTCAATACCACTGACATCACTAGGTGTAAACAACATCTCTCCTTTGCTGTGTATGTGACTATGGAGCTGTTTGGTGATGTCGTCTATTACGGCCTTCATAGAAGCAACAGGAGATTGTTGCATCCATCTTGAACCCTCAGAACTACAGTGCTATGATGTCACTCACTTCCACAGGCCTTGCAGAGTGTAAACAACAACAACCCAGCTTTGTTGTGTATGTAACCAAAGGGATTTGTGATGTCACCTAGAACCTTCACAGCAGCGACAGCTTTATGAGGAGCATCAGCACTGCTCTGCCTGAGCAGAACCATCACCGCCATAGGTTGTCAAATAACCCGGATTTAACCCACACAGGTAAGTCCAATGGGGTGCAGGCATGTCCTCTATGCTTACAGCTTCCCGTGGGTGTTGGTTTGATACCGTTTGGGGACAGCCAAGGAGGCATCTGCAGGCAACAAAGGTAGGTGTGTGCTTGTGTGTGTGTTTCCTATGCAGATCCTAAGCCCAGTGTCACATGCAAGTAGGAGGAGTAAGAAGGGTTCCTGGCAAATCCGGGTTATGGATTGCATTTAAAAAGGCCCCGTGGGAGTGCAATGGGCCCCTGTCTTGCTGCTTAGCAATAATGGTATGGGTTTAGGTTCTGCTGTGTGTACTGGTGGTTGACTGCCCCCCAGCCCAGAGTGTGCATGGAAAATTGTCTGGCAGCCTCCCTGACAGCAAGCAGTGATAGTGCCCATGAAGGGGACCTTGTTGGGCCCGCCCCTTTCACGGTTATCGCTTCTCGGCCTTTTGGCTAAGATCAAGTGTAGTATCTGTTCTTATCAGTTTAATATCTGATACGTCCCCTATCTGGGGACCATATATTAAATGGATTTTTGAGAACGGGGGCCGATTTCGAAGCTTGCTTCCGTCGCCCTATGCATTGACCCGATATGGCAGTATCTTCGGGTACAGTGCACCACCCCCTTACAGGGTTAAAAAGAAAGATTCCTACTTTCATTGCTACCTGCTTGCTGGCTAGCCAGCTAGCCAGCCCTGTGGGCCTTGCTGCTGCTGCAGCCAAAAAACAAAAGGTGGTGCTGCTGCTGCTTCTGCTGCTTCTGCTTCTGCTTGTGTCTGGCCCCTGTTGGAGCGTCCAGGCACAGGACTTCTGCTGCTGCTGACTAAATGGCCTCCTTAATTGGATCATTTGAGTAGCCAGCACACCTGTGCAGGTAGGGCATGACATGATAGGCAGCTGCCTTGATAGCGGGTGGGTGCTGAATGTTCCTAATTGACAAAATAAGATTAATGCTTATGAAGAAATATAAAATCTCATCCCTTCCCCAATATCGCGCCACACCCCTACCCCTTAATTCCCTGGTTGAACGTGATGGACATATGTCTTTTTTCGACCGTACTAACTATGTAACTATGTAACATAACATGGGGGGGGGGGGGGGGGGTCTCCTGGCTGTTCACACAGGTGTGTCATTGCTGTACATTGACCATGCATTGCTTCTGTGGTATTGCAAAGGCAAAGACAAATGCTTCCAGCCATCCATTGCACTAATGGATTGGTCATCAGCTGGCTGTCTATGTCCCGCATCAATATAGACCAAAGTACAGAGGGTTAGGCTATGCTATTGTGCACCTACCTGATGCATCAGAAGGTGCGAGGCCCTTGCTAAATTCTGTGCACAGACTTTGAGATCTATGCTTTAGACTGTATCTAAACCTGCTCCAACATGGACTGACATTCTGGCCTACTTTCAGCCGATGCGACTTGTCTGTCGCTGAACAGTCGCTTTTTATGTATTCAGCACCTATGTATAATGTTGTAAAAATGCTCTAGAAGCTAAAGTCGCAGAAATGTCACACATATTTGGCCTGCAACTTTCTGTGCGACAAATTCAGACAGGAAAAATCAGTATAAATCCTTAGAAAATTATCCCCCAGTGTCTCCATCTGCTGGCGGTATTGAATAAGCATTGCTGCACTGATGGGGTATGCATTAGACGAAAAAAAAGAAGAAAAAGAAGAATAATACGCCCAGAAAAGAGGCGAAAAGGAGAAAAACGTAAAAAAACGTGAAAAAAAAGTAAGAGGAAGAGAAGGGAAAAAAAGGTGGAAATGGGTTTAAAAGTGATTTCGGCGGAGAAATATATATATATATATATATATATATATATATATATATATATATATGCGCACACACACACATAGATATAAACGTATTCTCCGTTGAGATATTGCAGCCGCTGCTGTGTCCAGGCCCAGGAGCCTTAGCACTGTGCTGTGATGTCACTCAATACCACTGACATCACTAGGTGTAAACAACATCTCTCCTTTGCTGTGTATGTGACTATGGAGCTGTTTGGTGATGTCGTCTATTACGGCCTTCATAGAAGCAACAGGAGATTGTTGCATCCATCTTGAACCCTCAGAACTACAGTGCTATGATGTCACTCACTTCCACAGGCCTTGCAGAGTGTAAACAACAACAACCCAGCTTTGTTGTGTATGTAACCAAAGGGATTTGTGATGTCACCTAGAACCTTCACAGCAGCGACAGCTTTATGAGGAGCATCAGCACTGCTCTGCCTGAGCAGAACCATCACCGCCATAGGTTGTCAAATAACCCGGATTTAACCCACACAGGTAAGTCCAATGGGGTGCAGGCATGTCCTCTATGCTTACAGCTTCCCGTGGGTGTTGGTTTGATACCGTTTGGGGACAGCCAAGGAGGCATCTGCAGGCAACAAAGGTAGGTGTGTGCTTGTGTGTGTGTTTCCTATGCAGATCCTAAGCCCAGTGTCACATGCAAGTAGGAGGAGTAAGAAGGGTTCCTGGCAAATCCGGGTTATGGATTGCATTTAAAAAGGCCCCGTGGGAGTGCAATGGGCCCCTGTCTTGCTGCTTAGCAATAATGGTATGGGTTTAGGTTCTGCTGTGTGTACTGGTGGTTGACTGCCCCCCAGCCCAGAGTGTGCATGGAAAATTGTCTGGCAGCCTCCCTGACAGCAAGCAGTGATAGTGCCCATGAAGGGGACCTTGTTGGGCCCGCCCCTTTCACGGTTATCGCTTCTCGGCCTTTTGGCTAAGATCAAGTGTAGTATCTGTTCTTATCAGTTTAATATCTGATACGTCCCCTATCTGGGGACCATATATTAAATGGATTTTTGAGAACGGGGGCCGATTTCGAAGCTTGCTTCCGTCGCCCTATGCATTGACCCGATATGGCAGTATCTTCGGGTACAGTGCACCACCCCCTTACAGGGTTAAAAAGAAAGATTCCTACTTTCATTGCTACCTGCTTGCTGGCTAGCCAGCTAGCCAGCCCTGTGGGCCTTGCTGCTGCTGCAGCCAAAAAACAAAAGGTGGTGCTGCTGCTGCTTCTGCTGCTTCTGCTTCTGCTTGTGTCTGGCCCCTGTTGGAGCGTCCAGGCACAGGACTTCTGCTGCTGCTGACTAAATGGCCTCCTTAATTGGATCATTTGAGTAGCCAGCACACCTGTGCAGGTAGGGCATGACATGATAGGCAGCTGCCTTGATAGCGGGTGGGTGCTGAATGTTCCTAATTGACAAAATAAGATTAATGCTTATGAAGAAATATAAAATCTCATCCCTTCCCCAATATCGCGCCACACCCCTACCCCTTAATTCCCTGGTTGAACGTGATGGACATATGTCTTTTTTCGACCGTACTAACTATGTAACTATGTAACATAACATGGGGGGGGGGGGGGGGGTCTCCTGGCTGTTCACACAGGTGTGTCATTGCTGTACATTGACCATGCATTGCTTCTGTGGTATTGCAAAGGCAAAGACAAATGCTTCCAGCCATCCATTGCACTAATGGATTGGTCATCAGCTGGCTGTCTATGTCCCGCATCAATATAGACCAAAGTACAGAGGGTTAGGCTATGCTATTGTGCACCTACCTGATGCATCAGAAGGTGCGAGGCCCTTGCTAAATTCTGTGCACAGACTTTGAGATCTATGCTTTAGACTGTATCTAAACCTGCTCCAACATGGACTGACATTCTGGCCTACTTTCAGCCGATGCGACTTGTCTGTCGCTGAACAGTCGCTTTTTATGTATTCAGCACCTATGTATAATGTTGTAAAAATGCTCTAGAAGCTAAAGTCGCAGAAATGTCACACATATTTGGCCTGCAACTTTCTGTGCGACAAATTCAGACAGGAAAAATCAGTATAAATCCTTAGAAAATTATCCCCCAGTGTCTCCATCTGCTGGCGGTATTGAATAAGCATTGCTGCACTGATGGGGTATGCATTAGACGAAAAAAAAGAAGAAAAAGAAGAATAATACGCCCAGAAAAGAGGCGAAAAGGAGAAAAACGTAAAAAAACGTGAAAAAAAAGTAAGAGGAAGAGAAGGGAAAAAAAGGTGGAAATGGGTTTAAAAGTGATTTCGGCGGAGATATATATATATATATATATATATATATATATATATATATATATATGCGCACACACACACATAGATATAAACGTATTCTCCGTTGAGATATTGCAGCCGCTGCTGTGTCCAGGCCCAGGAGCCTTAGCACTGTGCTGTGATGTCACTCAATACCACTGACATCACTAGGTGTAAACAACATCTCTCCTTTGCTGTGTATGTGACTATGGAGCTGTTTGGTGATGTCGTCTATTACGGCCTTCATAGAAGCAACAGGAGATTGTTGCATCCATCTTGAACCCTCAGAACTACAGTGCTATGATGTCACTCACTTCCACAGGCCTTGCAGAGTGTAAACAACAACAACCCAGCTTTGTTGTGTATGTAACCAAAGGGATTTGTGATGTCACCTAGAACCTTCACAGCAGCGACAGCTTTATGAGGAGCATCAGCACTGCTCTGCCTGAGCAGAACCATCACCGCCATAGGTTGTCAAATAACCCGGATTTAACCCACACAGGTAAGTCCAATGGGGTGCAGGCATGTCCTCTATGCTTACAGCTTCCCGTGGGTGTTGGTTTGATACCGTTTGGGGACAGCCAAGGAGGCATCTGCAGGCAACAAAGGTAGGTGTGTGCTTGTGTGTGTGTTTCCTATGCAGATCCTAAGCCCAGT
Source organism: Hyla sarda (assembly GCF_029499605.1). NCBI lineage: Eukaryota > Metazoa > Chordata > Amphibia > Anura > Hylidae > Hyla > Hyla sarda. The sequence goes on along the minus strand of NW_026610950.1, from coordinate 85,089 downwards.
GTCACATGCAAGTAGGAGGAGTAAGAAGGGTTCCTGGCAAATCCGGGTTAGGATTGCATTTAAAAAGGCCCCGTGGGAGTGCAATGGGCCCCTGTCTTGCTGCTTAGCAATAATGGTATGGGTTTAGGTTCTGCTGTGTGTACTGGTGGTTGACTGCCCCCCAGCCCAGAGTGTGCATGGAAAATTGTCTGGCAGCCTCCCTGACAGCAAGCAGTGATAGTGCCCATGAAGGGGACCTTGTTGGGCCCGCCCCTTTCACGGTTATCGCTTCTCGGCCTTTTGGCTAAGATCAAGTGTAGTATCTGTTCTTATCAGTTTAATATCTGCTACGTCCCCTATCTGGGGACCATATATTAAATGGATTTTTGAGAACGGGGGCCGATTTCGAAGCTTGCTTCCGTCGCCCTATGCATTGACCCGATATGGCAGTATCTTCGGGTACAGTGCACCACCCCCTTACAGGGTTAAAAAGAAAGATTCCTACTTTCATTGCTACCTGCTTGCTGGCTAGCCAGCTAGCCAGCCCTGTGGGCCTTGCTGCTGCTGCAGCCAAAAAACAAAAGGTGGTGCTGCTGCTGCTTCTGCTGCTTCTGCTTCTGCTTGTGTCTGGCCCCTGTTGGAGCGTCCAGGCACAGGACTTCTGCTGCTGCTGACTAAATGGCCTCCTTAATTGGATCATTTGAGTAGCCAGCACACCTGTGCAGGTAGGGCATGACATGATAGGCAGCTGCCTTGATAGCGGGTGGGTGCTGAATGTTCCTAATTGACAAAATAAGATTAATGCTTATGAAGAAATATAAAATCTCATCCCTTCCCCAATATCGCGCCACACCCCTACCCCTTAATTCCCTGGTTGAACGTGATGGACATATGTCTTTTTTCGACCGTACTAACTATGTAACTATGTAACATAACATGGGGGGGGGGGGGGGGGGGGTCTCCTGGCTGTTCACACAGGTGTGTCATTGCTGTACATTGACCATGCATTGCTTCTGTGGTATTGCAAAGGCAAAGACAAATGCTTCCAGCCATCCATTGCACTAATGGATTGGTCATCAGCTGGCTGTCTATGTCCCGCATCAATATAGACCAAAGTACAGAGGGTTAGGCTATGCTATTGTGCACCTACCTGATGCATCAGAAGGTGCGAGGCCCTTGCTAAATTCTGTGCACAGACTTTGAGATCTATGCTTTAGACTGTATCTAAACCTGCTCCAACATGGACTGACATTCTGGCCTACTTTCAGCCGATGCGACTTGTCTGTCGCTGAACAGTCGCTTTTTATGTATTCAGCACCTATGTATAATGTTGTAAAAATGCTCTAGAAGCTAAAGTCGCAGAAATGTCACACATATTTGGCCTGCAACTTTCTGTGCGACAAATTCAGACAGGAAAAATCAGTATAAATCCTTAGAAAATTATCCCCCAGTGTCTCCATCTGCTGGCGGTATTGAATAAGCATTGCTGCACTGATGGGGTATGCATTAGACGAAAAAAAAGAAGAAAAAGAAGAATAATACGCCCAGAAAAGAGGCGAAAAGGAGAAAAACGTAAAAAAACGTGAAAAAAAAGTAAGAGGAAGAGAAGGGAAAAAAAGGTGGAAATGGGTTTAAAAGTGATTTCGGCGGAGAATATATATATATATATATATATATATATATATATATATATATATATATGCGCACACACACACATAGATATAAACGTATTCTCCGTTGAGATATTGCAGCCGCTGCTGTGTCCAGGCCCAGGAGCCTTAGCACTGTGCTGTGATGTCACTCAATACCACTGACATCACTAGGTGTAAACAACATCTCTCCTTTGCTGTGTATGTGACTATGGAGCTGTTTGGTGATGTCGTCTATTACGGCCTTCATAGAAGCAACAGGAGATTGTTGCATCCATCTTGAACCCTCAGAACTACAGTGCTATGATGTCACTCACTTCCACAGGCCTTGCAGAGTGTAAACAACAACAACCCAGCTTTGTTGTGTATGTAACCAAAGGGATTTGTGATGTCACCTAGAACCTTCACAGCAGCGACAGCTTTATGAGGAGCATCAGCACTGCTCTGCCTGAGCAGAACCATCACCGCCATAGGTTGTCAAATAACCCGGATTTAACCCACACAGGTAAGTCCAATGGGGTGCAGGCATGTCCTCTATGCTTACAGCTTCCCGTGGGTGTTGGTTTGATACCGTTTGGGGACAGCCAAGGAGGCATCTGCAGGCAACAAAGGTAGGTGTGTGCTTGTGTGTGTGTTTCCTATGCAGATCCTAAGCCCAGTGTCACATGCAAGTAGGAGGAGTAAGAAGGGTTCCTGGCAAATCCGGGTTATGGATTGCATTTAAAAAGGCCCCGTGGGAGTGCAATGGGCCCCTGTCTTGCTGCTTAGCAATAATGGTATGGGTTTAGGTTCTGCTGTGTGTACTGGTGGTTGACTGCCCCCCAGCCCAGAGTGTGCATGGAAAATTGTCTGGCAGCCTCCCTGACAGCAAGCAGTGATAGTGCCCATGAAGGGGACCTTGTTGGGCCCGCCCCTTTCACGGTTATCGCTTCTCGGCCTTTTGGCTAAGATCAAGTGTAGTATCTGTTCTTATCAGTTTAATATCTGATACGTCCCCTATCTGGGGACCATATATTAAATGGATTTTTGAGAACGGGGGACGATTTCGAAGCTTGCTTCCGTCGCCCTATGCATTGACCCGATATGGCAGTATCTTCGGGTACAGTGCACCACCCCCTTACAGGGTTAAAAAGAAAGATTCCTACTTTCATTGCTACCTGCTTGCTGGCTAGCCAGCTAGCCAGCCCTGTGGGCCTTGCTGCTGCTGCAGCCAAAAAACAAAAGGTGGTGCTGCTGCTGCTTCTGCTGCTTCTGCTTCTGCTTGTGTCTGGCCCCTGTTGGAGCGTCCAGGCACAGGACTTCTGCTGCTGCTGACTAAATGGCCTCCTTAATTGGATCATTTGAGTAGCCAGCACACCTGTGCAGGTAGGGCATGACATGATAGGCAGCTGCCTTGATAGCGGGTGGGTGCTGAATGTTCCTAATTGACAAAATAAGATTAATGCTTATGAAGAAATATAAAATCTCATCCCTTCCCCAATATCGCGCCACACCCCTACCCCTTAATTCCCTGGTTGAACGTGATGGACATATGTCTTTTTTCGACCGTACTAACTATGTAACTATGTAACATAACATGGGGGGGGGGGGGGTCTCCTGGCTGTTCACACAGGTGTGTCATTGCTGTACATTGACCATGCATTGCTTCTGTGGTATTGCAAAGGCAAAGACAAATGCTTCCAGCCATCCATTGCACTAATGGATTGGTCATCAGCTGGCTGTCTATGTCCCGCATCAATATAGACCAAAGTACAGAGGGTTAGGCTATGCTATTGTGCACCTACCTGATGCATCAGAAGGTGCGAGGCCCTTGCTAAATTCTGTGCACAGACTTTGAGATCTATGCTTTAGACTGTATCTAAACCTGCTCCAACATGGACTGACATTCTGGCCTACTTTCAGCCGATGCGACTTGTCTGTCGCTGAACAGTCGCTTTTTATGTATTCAGCACCTATGTATAATGTTGTAAAAATGCTCTAGAAGCTAAAGTCGCAGAAATGTCACACATATTTGGCCTGCAACTTTCTGTGCGACAAATTCAGACAGGAAAAATCAGTATAAATCCTTAGAAAATTATCCCCCAGTGTCTCCATCTGCTGGCGGTATTGAATAAGCATTGCTGCACTGATGGGGTATGCATTAGACGAAAAAAAAGAAGAAAAAGAAGAATAATACGCCCAGAAAAGAGGCGAAAAGGAGAAAAACGTAAAAAAACGTGAAAAAAAAGTAAGAGGAAGAGAAGGGAAAAAAAGGTGGAAATGGGTTTAAAAGTGATTTCGGCGGAGAAATATATATATATATATATATATATATATATATATATATATATATATATATGCGCACACACACACATAGATATAAACGTATTCTCCGTTGAGATATTGCAGCCGCTGCTGTGTCCAGGCCCAGGAGCCTTAGCACTGTGCTGTGATGTCACTCAATACCACTGACATCACTAGGTGTAAACAACATCTCTCCTTTGCTGTGTATGTGACTATGGAGCTGTTTGGTGATGTCGTCTATTACGGCCTTCATAGAAGCAACAGGAGATTGTTGCATCCATCTTGAACCCTCAGAACTACAGTGCTATGATGTCACTCACTTCCACAGGCCTTGCAGAGTGTAAACAACAACAACCCAGCTTTGTTGTGTATGTAACCAAAGGGATTTGTGATGTCACCTAGAACCTTCACAGCAGCGACAGCTTTATGAGGAGCATCAGCACTGCTCTGCCTGAGCAGAACCATCACCGCCATAGGTTGTCAAATAACCCGGATTTAACCCACACAGGTAAGTCCAATGGGGTGCAGGCATGTCCTCTATGCTTACAGCTTCCCGTGGGTGTTGGTTTGATACCGTTTGGGGACAGCCAAGGAGGCATCTGCAGGCAACAAAGGTAGGTGTGTGCTTGTGTGTGTGTTTCCTATGCAGATCCTAAGCCCAGTGTCACATGCAAGTAGGAGGAGTAAGAAGGGTTCCTGGCAAATCCGGGTTATGGATTGCATTTAAAAAGGCCCCGTGGGAGTGCAATGGGCCCCTGTCTTGCTGCTTAGCAATAATGGTATGGGTTTAGGTTCTGCTGTGTGTACTGGTGGTTGACTGCCCCCCAGCCCAGAGTGTGCATGGAAAATTGTCTGGCAGCCTGCCTGACAGCAAGCAGTGATAGTGCCCATGAAGGGGACCTTGTTGGGCCCGCCCCTTTCACGGTTATCGCTTCTCGGCCTTTTGGCTAAGATCAAGTGTAGTATCTGTTCTTATCAGTTTAATATCTGATACGTCCCCTATCTGGGGACCATATATTAAATGGATTTTTGAGAACGGGGGCCGATTTCGAAGCTTGCTTCCGTCGCCCTATGCATTGACCCGATATGGCAGTATCTTCGGGTACAGTGCACCACCCCCTTACAGGGTTAAAAAGAAAGATTCCTACTTTCATTGCTACCTGCTTGCTGGCTAGCCAGCTAGCCAGCCCTGTGGGCCTTGCTGCTGCTGCAGCCAAAAAACAAAAGGTGGTGCTGCTGCTGCTTCTGCTGCTTCTGCTTCTGCTTGTGTCTGGCCCCTGTTGGAGCGTCCAGGCACAGGACTTCTGCTGCTGCTGACTAAATGGCCTCCTTAATTGGATCATTTGAGTAGCCAGCACACCTGTGCAGGTAGGGCATGACATGATAGGCAGCTGCCTTGATAGCGGGTGGGTGCTGAATGTTCCTAATTGACAAAATAAGATTAATGCTTATGAAGAAATATAAAATCTCATCCCTTCCCCAATATCGCGCCACACCCCTACCCCTTAATTCCCTGGTTGAACATGATGGACATATGTCTTTTTTCGACCGTACTAACTATGTAACTATGTAACATAACATGGGGGGGGGGGGGGGTCTCCTGGCTGTTCACACAGGTGTGTCATTGCTGTACATTGACCATGCATTGCTTCTGTGGTATTGCAAAGGCAAAGACAAATGCTTCCAGCCATCCATTGCACTAATGGATTGGTCATCAGCTGGCTGTCTATGTCCCGCATCAATATAGACCAAAGTACAGAGGGTTAGGCTATGCTATTGTGCACCTACCTGATGCATCAGAAGGTGCGAGGCCCTTGCTAAATTCTGTGCACAGACTTTGAGATCTATGCTTTAGACTGTATCTAAACCTGCTCCAACATGGACTGACATTCTGGCCTACTTTCAGCCGATGCGACTTGTCTGTCGCTGAACAGTCGCTTTTTATGTATTCAGCACCTATGTATAATGTTGTAAAAATGCTCTAGAAGCTAAAGTCGCAGAAATGTCACACATATTTGGCCTGCAACTTTCTGTGCGACAAATTCAGACAGGAAAAATCAGTATAAATCCTTAGAAAATTATCCCCCAGTGTCTCCATCTGCTGGCGGTATTGAATAAGCATTGCTGCACTGATGGGGTATGCATTAGACGAAAAAAAAGAAGAAAAAGAAGAATAATACGCCCAGAAAAGAGGCGAAAAGGAGAAAAACGTAAAAAAACGTGAAAAAAAAGTAAGAGGAAGAGAAGGGAAAAAAAGGTGGAAATGGGTTTAAAAGTGATTTCGGCGGAGAAATATATATATATATATATATATATATATATATATATATATATATGCGCACACACACACATAGATATAAACGTATTCTCCGTTGAGATATTGCAGCCGCTGCTGTGTCCAGGCCCAGGAGCCTTAGCACTGTGCTGTGATGTCACTCAATACCACTGACATCACTAGGTGTAAACAACATCTCTCCTTTGCTGTGTATGTGACTATGGAGCTGTTTGGTGATGTCGTCTATTACGGCCTTCATAGAAGCAACAGGAGATTGTTGCATCCATCTTGAACCCTCAGAACTACAGTGCTATGATGTCACTCACTTCCACAGGCCTTGCAGAGTGTAAACAACAACAACCCAGCTTTGTTGTGTATGTAACCAAAGGGATTTGTGATGTCACCTAGAACCTTCACAGCAGCGACAGCTTTATGAGGAGCATCAGCACTGCTCTGCCTGAGCAGAACCATCACCGCCATAGGTTGTCAAATAACCCGGATTTAACCCACACAGGTAAGTCCAATGGGGTGCAGGCATGTCCTCTATGCTTACAGCTTCCCGTGGGTGTTGGTTTGATACCGTTTGGGGACAGCCAAGGAGGCATCTGCAGGCAACAAAGGTAGGTGTGTGCTTGTGTGTGTGTTTCCTATGCAGATCCTAAGCCCAGTGTCACATGCAAGTAGGAGGAGTAAGAAGGGTTCCTGGCAAATCCGGGTTATGGATTGCATTTAAAAAGGCCCCGTGGGAGTGCAATGGGCCCCTGTCTTGCTGCTTAGCAATAATGGTATGGGTTTAGGTTCTGCTGTGTGTACTGGTGGTTGACTGCCCCCCAGCCCAGAGTGTGCATGGAAAATTGTCTGGCAGCCTCCCTGACAGCAAGCAGTGATAGTGCCCATGAAGGGGACCTTGTTGGGCCCGCCCCTTTCACGGTTATCGCTTCTCGGCCTTTTGGCTAAGATCAAGTGTAGTATCTGTTCTTATCAGTTTAATATCTGATACGTCCCCTATCTGGGGACCATATATTAAATGGATTTTTGAGAACGGGGGCCGATTTCGAAGCTTGCTTCCGTCGCCCTATGCATTGACCCGATATGGCAGTATCTTCGGGTACAGTGCACCACCCCCTTACAGGGTTAAAAAGAAAGATTCCTACTTTCATTGCTACCTGCTTGCTGGCTAGCCAGCTAGCCAGCCCTGTGGGCCTTGCTGCTGCTGCTGCAGCCAAAAAACAAAAGGTGGTGCTGCTGCTGCTTCTGCTGCTTCTGCTTCTGCTTGTGTCTGGCCCCTGTTGGAGCGTCCAGGCACAGGACTTCTGCTGCTGCTGACTAAATGGCCTCCTTAATTGGATCATTTGAGTAGCCAGCACACCTGTGCAGGTAGGGCATGACATGATAGGCAGCTGCCTTGATAGCGGGTGGGTGCTGAATGTTCCTAATTGACAAAATAAGATTAATGCTTATGAAGAAATATAAAATCTCATCCCTTCCCCAATATCGCGCCACACCCCTACCCCTTAATTCCCTGGTTGAACGTGATGGACATATGTCTTTTTTCGACCGTACTAACTATGTAACTATGTAACATAACATGGGGGGGGGGGGGGGTCTCCTGGCTGTTCACACAGGTGTGTCATTGCTGTACATTGACCATGCATTGCTTCTGTGGTATTGCAAAGGCAAAGACAAATGCTTCCAGCCATCCATTGCACTAATGGATTGGTCATCAGCTGGCTGTCTATGTCCCGCATCAATATAGACCAAAGTACAGAGGGTTAGGCTATGCTATTGTGCACCTACCTGATGCATCAGAAGGTGCGAGGCCCTTGCTAAATTCTGTGCACAGACTTTGAGATCTATGCTTTAGACTGTATCTAAACCTGCTCCAACATGGACTGACATTCTGGCCTACTTTCAGCCGATGCGACTTGTCTGTCGCTGAACAGTCGCTTTTTATGTATTCAGCACCTATGTATAATGTTGTAAAAATGCTCTAGAAGCTAAAGTCGCAGAAATGTCACACATATTTGGCCTGCAACTTTCTGTGCGACAAATTCAGACAGGAAAAATCAGTATAAATCCTTAGAAAATTATCCCCCAGTGTCTCCATCTGCTGGCGGTATTGAATAAGCATTGCTGCACTGATGGGGTATGCATTAGACGAAAAAAAAGAAGAAAAAGAAGAATAATACGCCCAGAAAAGAGGCGAAAAGGAGAAAAACGTAAAAAAACGTGAAAAAAAAGTAAGAGGAAGAGAAGGGAAAAAAAGGTGGAAATGGGTTTAAAAGTGATTTCGGCGGAGAAATATATATATATATATATATATATATATATATGCGCACACACACACATAGATATAAACGTATTCTCCGTTGAGATATTGCAGCCGCTGCTGTGTCCAGGCCCAGGAGCCTTAGCACTGTGCTGTGATGTCACTCAATACCACTGACATCACTAGGTGTAAACAACATCTCTCCTTTGCTGTGTATGTGACTATGGAGCTGTTTGGTGATGTCGTCTATTACGGCCTTCATAGAAGCAACAGGAGATTGTTGCATCCATCTTGAACCCTCAGAACTACAGTGCTATGATGTCACTCACTTCCACAGGCCTTGCAGAGTGTAAACAACAACAACCCAGCTTTGTTGTGTATGTAACCAAAGGGATTTGTGATGTCACCTAGAACCTTCACAGCAGCGACAGCTTTATGAGGAGCATCAGCACTGCTCTGCCTGAGCAGAACCATCACCGCCATAGGTTGTCAAATAACCCGGATTTAACCCACACAGGTAAGTCCAATGGGGTGCAGGCATGTCCTCTATGCTTACAGCTTCCCGTGGGTGTTGGTTTGATACCGTTTGGGGACAGCCAAGGAGGCATCTGCAGGCAACAAAGGTAGGTGTGTGCTTGTGTGTGTGTTTCCTATGCAGATCCTAAGCCCAGTGTCACATGCAAGTAGGAGGAGTAAGAAGGGTTCCTGGCAAATCCGGGTTATGGATTGCATTTAAAAAGGCCCCGTGGGAGTGCAATGGGCCCCTGTCTTGCTGCTTAGCAATAATGGTATGGGTTTAGGTTCTGCTGTGTGTACTGGTGGTTGACTGCCCCCCAGCCCAGAGTGTGCATGGAAAATTGTCTGGCAGCCTCCCTGACAGCAAGCAGTGATAGTGCCCATGAAGGGGACCTTGTTGGGCCCGCCCCTTTCACGGTTATCGCTTCTCGGCCTTTTGGCTAAGATCAAGTGTAGTATCTGTTCTTATCAGTTTAATATCTGATACGTCCCCTATCTGGGGACCATATATTAAATGGATTTTTGAGAACGGGGGCCGATTTCGAAGCTTGCTTCCGTCGCCCTATGCATTGACCCGATATGGCAGTATCTTCGGGTACAGTGCACCACCCCCTTACAGGGTTAAAAAGAAAGATTCCTACTTTCATTGCTACCTGCTTGCTGGCTAGCCAGCTAGCCAGCCCTGTGGGCCTTGCTGCTGCTGCAGCCAAAAAACAAAAGGTGGTGCTGCTGCTGCTTCTGCTGCTTCTGCTTCTGCTTGTGTCTGGCCCCTGTTGGAGCGTCCAGGCACAGGACTTCTGCTGCTGCTGACTAAATGGCCTCCTTAATTGGATCATTTGAGTAGCCAGCACACCTGTGCAGGTAGGGCATGACATGATAGGCAGCTGCCTTGATAGCGGGTGGGTGCTGAATGTTCCTAATTGACAAAATAAGATTAATGCTTATGAAGAAATATAAAATCTCATCCCTTCCCCAATATCGCGCCACACCCCTACCCCTTAATTCCCTGGTTGAACGTGATGGACATATGTCTTTTTTCGACCGTACTAACTATGTAACTATGTAACATAACATGGGGGGGGGGGGGGGGTCTCCTGGCTGTTCACACAGGTGTGTCATTGCTGTACATTGACCATGCATTGCTTCTGTGGTATTGCAAAGGCAAAGACAAATGCTTCCAGCCATCCATTGCACTAATGGATTGGTCATCAGCTGGCTGTCTATGTCCCGCATCAATATAGACCAAAGTACAGAGGGTTAGGCTATGCTATTGTGCACCTACCTGATGCATCAGAAGGTGCAAGGCCCTTGCTAAATTCTGTGCACAGACTTTGAGATCTATGCTTTAGACTGTATCTAAACCTGCTCCAACATGGACTGACATTCTGGCCTACTTTCAGCCGATGCGACTTGTCTGTCGCTGAACAGTCGCTTTTTATGTATTCAGCACCTATGTATAATGTTGTAAAAATGCTCTAGAAGCTAAAGTCGCAGAAATGTCACACATATTTGGCCTGCAACTTTCTGTGCGACAAATTCAGACAGGAAAAATCAGTATAAATCCTTAGAAAATTATCCCCCAGTGTCTCCATCTGCTGGCGGTATTGAATAAGCATTGCTGCACTGATGGGGTATGCATTAGACGAAAAAAAAGAAGAAAAAGAAGAATAATACGCCCAGAAAAGAGGCGAAAAGGAGAAAAACGTAAAAAAACGTGAAAAAAAAGTAAGAGGAAGAGAAGGGAAAAAAAGGTGGAAATGGGTTTAAAAGTGATTTCGGCGGAGAAATATATATATATATATATATATATATATATATATATATATATATATATATATATATATATGCGCACACACACACATAGATATAAACGTATTCTCCGTTGAGATATTGCAGCCGCTGCTGTGTCCAGGCCCAGGAGCCTTAGCACTGTGCTGTGATGTCACTCAATACCACTGACATCACTAGGTGTAAACAACATCTCTCCTTTGCTGTGTATGTGACTATGGAGCTGTTTGGTGATGTCGTCTATTACGGCCTTCATAGAAGCAACAGGAGATTGTTGCATCCATCTTGAACCCTCAGAACTACAGTGCTATGATGTCACTCACTTCCACAGGCCTTGCAGAGTGTAAACAACAACAACCCAGCTTTGTTGTGTATGTAACCAAAGGGATTTGTGATGTCACCTAGAACCTTCACAGCAGCGACAGCTTTATGAGGAGCATCAGCACTGCTCTGCCTGAGCAGAACCATCACCGCCATAGGTTGTCAAATAACCCGGATTTAACCCACACAGGTAAGTCCAATGGGGTGCAGGCATGTCCTCTATGCTTACAGCTTCCCGTGGGTGTTGGTTTGATACCGTTTGGGGACAGCCAAGGAGGCATCTGCAGGCAACAAAGGTAGGTGTGTGCTTGTGTGTGTGTTTCCTATGCAGATCCTAAGCCCAGTGTCACATGCAAGTAGGAGGAGTAAGAAGGGTTCCTGGCAAATCCGGGTTATGGATTGCATTTAAAAAGGCCCCGTGGGAGTGCAATGGGCCCCTGTCTTGCTGCTTAGCAATAATGGTATGGGTTTAGGTTCTGCTGTGTGTACTGGTGGTTGACTGCCCCCCAGCCCAGAGTGTGCATGGAAAATTGTCTGGCAGCCTCCCTGACAGCAAGCAGTGATAGTGCCCATGAAGGGGACCTTGTTGGGCCCGCCCCTTTCACGGTTATCGCTTCTCGGCCTTTTGGCTAAGATCAAGTGTAGTATCTGTTCTTATCAGTTTAATATCTGATACGTCCCCTATCTGGGGACCATATATTAAATGGATTTTTGAGAACGGGGGCCGATTTCGAAGCTTGCTTCCGTCGCCCTATGCATTGACCCGATATGGCAGTATCTTCGGGTACAGTGCACCACCCCCTTACAGGGTTAAAAAGAAAGATTCCTACTTTCATTGCTACCTGCTTGCTGGCTAGCCAGCTAGCCAGCCCTGTGGGCCTTGCTGCTGCTGCTGCAGCCAAAAAACAAAAGGTGGTGCTGCTGCTGCTTCTGCTGCTTCTGCTTCTGCTTGTGTCTGGCCCCTGTTGGAGCGTCCAGGCACAGGACTTCTGCTGCTGCTGACTAAATGGCCTCCTTAATTGGATCATTTGAGTAGCCAGCACACCTGTGCAGGTAGGGCATGACATGATAGGCAGCTGCCTTGATAGCGGGTGGGTGCTGAATGTTCCTAATTGACAAAATAAGATTAATGCTTATGAAGAAATATAAAATCTCATCCCTTCCCCAATATCGCGCCACACCCCTACCCCTTAATTCCCTGGTTGAACGTGATGGACATATGTCTTTTTTCGACCGTACTAACTATGTAACTATGTAACATAACATGGGGGGGGTCTCCTGGCTGTTCACACAGGTGTGTCATTGCTGTACATTGACCATGCATTGCTTCTGTGGTATTGCAAAGGCAAAGACAAATGCTTCCAGCCATCCATTGCACTAATGGATTGGTCATCAGCTGGCTGTCTATGTCCCGCATCAATATAGACCAAAGTACAGAGGGTTAGGCTATGCTATTGTGCACCTACCTGATGCATCAGAAGGTGCGAGGCCCTTGCTAAATTCTGTGCACAGACTTTGAGATCTATGCTTTAGACTGTATCTAAACCTGCTCCAACATGGACTGACATTCTGGCCTACTTTCAGCCGATGCGACTTGTCTGTCGCTGAACAGTCGCTTTTTATGTATTCAGCACCTATGTATAATGTTGTAAAAATGCTCTAGAAGCTAAAGTCGCAGAAATGTCACACATATTTGGCCTGCAACTTTCTGTGCGACAAATTCAGACAGGAAAAATCTGTATAAATCCTTAGAAAATTATCCCCCAGTGTCTCCATCTGCTGGCGGTATTGAATAAGCATTGCTGCACTGATGGGGTATGCATTAGACGAAAAAAAAGAAGAAAAAGAAGAATAATACGCCCAGAAAAGAGGCGAAAAGGAGAAAAACGTAAAAAAACGTGAAAAAAAAGTAAGAGGAAGAGAAGGGAAAAAAAGGTGGAAATGGGTTTAAAAGTGATTTCGGCGGAGAAATATATATATATATATATATATATATATATGTATATATATATATGCGCACACACACACATAGATGTAAACGTATTCTCCGTTGAGATATTGCAGCCGCTGCTGTGTCCAGGCCCAGGAGCCTTAGCACTGTGCTGTGATGTCACTCAATACCACTGACATCACTAGGTGTAAACAACATCTCTCCTTTGCTGTGTATGTGACTATGGAGCTGTTTGGTGATGTCGTCTATTACGGCCTTCATAGAAGCAACAGGAGATTGTTGCATCCATCTTGAACCCTCAGAACTACAGTGCTATGATGTCACTCACTTCCACAGGCCTTGCAGAGTGTAAACAACAACAACCCAGCTTTGTTGTGTATGTAACCAAAGGGATTTGTGATGTCACCTAGAACCTTCACAGCAGCGACAGCTTTATGAGGAGCATCAGCACTGCTCTGCCTGAGCAGAACCATCACCGCCATAGGTTGTCAAATAACCCGGATTTAACCCACACAGGTAAGTCCAATGGGGTGCAGGCATGTCCTCTATGCTTACAGCTTCCCGTGGGTGTTGGTTTGATACCGTTTGGGGACAGCCAAGGAGGCATCTGCAGGCAACAAAGGTAGGTGTGTGCTTGTGTGTGTGTTTCCTATGCAGATCCTAAGCCCAGTGTCACATGCAAGTAGGAGGAGTAAGAAGGGTTCCTGGCAAATCCGGGTTATGGATTGCATTTAAAAAGGCCCCGTGGGAGTGCAATGGGCCCCTGTCTTGCTGCTTAGCAATAATGGTATGGGTTTAGGTTCTGCTGTGTGTACTGGTGGTTGACTGCCCCCCAGCCCAGAGTGTGCATGGAAAATTGTCTGGCAGCCTCCCTGACAGCAAGCAGTGATAGTGCCCATGAAGGGGACCTTGTTGGGCCCGCCCCTTTCACGGTTATCGCTTCTCGGCCTTTTGGCTAAGATCAAGTGTAGTATCTGTTCTTATCAGTTTAATATCTGATACGTCCCCTATCTGGGGACCATATATTAAATGGATTTTTGAGAACGGGGGCCGATTTCGAAGCTTGCTTCCGTCGCCCTATGCATTGACCCGATATGGCAGTATCTTCGGGTACAGTGCACCACCCCCTTACAGGGTTAAAAAGAAAGATTCCTACTTTCATTGCTACCTGCTTGCTGGCTAGCCAGCTAGCCAGCCCTGTGGGCCTTGCTGCTGCTGCTGCAGCCAAAAAACAAAAGGTGGTGCTGCTGCTGCTTCTGCTGCTTCTGCTTCTGCTTGTGTCTGGCCCCTGTTGGAGCGTCCAGGCACAGGACTTCTGCTGCTGCTGACTAAATGGCCTCCTTAATTGGATCATTTGAGTAGCCAGCACACCTGTGCAGGTAGGGCATGACATGATAGGCAGCTGCCTTGATAGCGGGTGGGTGCTGAATGTTCCTAATTGACAAAATAAGATTAATGCTTATGAAGAAATATAAAATCTCATCCCTTCCCCAATATCGCGCCACACCCCTACCCCTTAATTCCCTGGTTGAACGTGATGGACATATGTCTTTTTTCGACCGTACTAACTATGTAACTATGTAACATAACATGGGGGGGGGGGGGGGGGGGTCTCCTGGCTGTTCACACAGGTGTGTCATTGCTGTACATTGACCATGCATTGCTTCTGTGGTATTGCAAAGGCAAAGACAAATGCTTCCAGCCATCCATTGCACTAATGGATTGGTCATCAGCTGGCTGTCTATGTCCCGCATCAATATAGACCAAAGTACAGAGGGTTAGGCTATGCTATTGTGCACCTACCTGATGCATCAGAAGGTGCGAGGCCCTTGCTAAATTCTGTGCACAGACTTTGAGATCTATGCTTTAGACTGTATCTAAACCTGCTCCAACATGGACTGACATTCTGGCCTACTTTCAGCCGATGCGACTTGTCTGTCGCTGAACAGTCGCTTTTTATGTATTCAGCACCTATGTATAATGTTGTAAAAATGCTCTAGAAGCTAAAGTCGCAGAAATGTCACACATATTTGGCCTGCAACTTTCTGTGCGACAAATTCAGACAGGAAAAATCAGTATAAATCCTTAGAAAATTATCCCCCAGTGTCTCCATCTGCTGGCGGTATTGAATAAGCATTGCTGCACTGATGGGGTATGCATTAGACGAAAAAAAAGAAGAAAAAGAAGAATAATACGCCCAGAAAAGAGGCGAAAAGGAGAAAAACGTAAAAAAACGTGAAAAAAAAGTAAGAGGAAGAGAAGGGAAAAAAAGGTGGAAATGGGTTTAAAAGTGATTTCGGCGGAGAAATATATATATATATATATATATATATATATATATATATATATATATATATGCGCACACACACACATAGATATAAACGTATTCTCCGTTGAGATATTGCAGCCGCTGCTGTGTCCAGGCCCAGGAGCCTTAGCACTGTGCTGTGATGTCACTCAATACCACTGACATCACTAGGTGTAAACAACATCTCTCCTTTGCTGTGTATGTGACTATGGAGCTGTTTGGTGATGTCGTCTATTACGGCCTTCATAGAAGCAACAGGAGATTGTTGCATCCATCTTGAACCCTCAGAACTACAGTGCTATGATGTCACTCACTTCCACAGGCCTTGCAGAGTGTAAACAACAACAACCCAGCTTTGTTGTGTATGTAACCAAAGGGATTTGTGATGTCACCTAGAACCTTCACAGCAGCGACAGCTTTATGAGGAGCATCAGCACTGCTCTGCCTGAGCAGAACCATCACCGCCATAGGTTGTCAAATAACCCGGATTTAACCCACACAGGTAAGTCCAATGGGGTGCAGGCATGTCCTCTATGCTTACAGCTTCCCGTGGGTGTTGGTTTGATACCGTTTGGGGACAGCCAAGGAGGCATCTGCAGGCAACAAAGGTAGGTGTGTGCTTGTGTGTGTGTTTCCTATGCAGATCCTAAGCCCAGTGTCACATGCAAGTAGGAGGAGTAAGAAGGGTTCCTGGCAAATCCGGGTTATGGATTGCATTTAAAAAGGCCCCGTGGGAGTGCAATGGGCCCCTGTCTTGCTGCTTAGCAATAATGGTATGGGTTTAGGTTCTGCTGTGTGTACTGGTGGTTGACTGCCCCCCAGCCCAGAGTGTGCATGGAAAATTGTCTGGCAGCCTCCCTGACAGCAAGCAGTGATAGTGCCCATGAAGGGGACCTTGTTGGGCCCGCCCCTTTCACGGTTATCGCTTCTCGGCCTTTTGGCTAAGATCTTGTATCTTGTCAAGGGGCTCTGAGTTCGTCGAACCTTCGGCCTTGAGGCATCGGCGGTTTTTTAGCCGTCTTAAGCCTCATGCTGCTATAGGAGGAGGACTTACAAAGAACGGGAAGGCGATCCCCCATGGCGACCCTTAGGTTTGCTGCGCATACTGAAACTCGGATTAAGAACACCTTCCGTATTGAAGTGGATGAGGAGAAAAAGGAGAAGATGACTTTGGAATTTTTTGTCAAGAGAATTATGCTGGATTTATTGCACATTCAGAGAGAAGATGTGTTTTGCCTAAAAGACCCAGGTAAAGGACTTTTCATTCTTACCTTGACTTCCGCATCTGCATGTGACCATATGTTTGAGAAAGTTCGGGAGCTTGCCAATGAGGAGGATATGAAAGGACTTGTTTTCATTGCTCTATATTCTAATGGCGATGTTCCACTGGTGGTTACTATGCACGATCCATACGTGGATATAAGAGACATTGTCTTATTTTTAAACCAATATTGTGCGGAAGTCAAATACTCTCATAAAATAATGAATGCAATGGACTTTTGGACTGGAAAGCATAAGTTTGCTGTTAAGTTCAGAGAAGATGTGAGAGGAATTGGAGGTCTGTGTCGCCCACCTGCAAATTTTTTAATTGGGCGTAAACGTGGCTATTTATTCTACCCTGGGATGCCGTATTATTGCAGGAAATGCCATGAATATGGTCATACACAAGAATCTTGCAAAGAGGAAGTGGTTATTTGCAAAAGATGTGGCCAAAAAGGCCACACCACTTTTGACTGTCAAAATGAGATTCTGTGTAATGTGTGTAAGCAGAAAGGACACGCTTTTAAGGATTGTCCTCAACGCTCCTGGGCCAATATTGTGGCTACGTCGGCTGGTCCCTCGATGAGGAAGAGCTCCATGGATGCTGTGCCTGTGCCTAAGACCCACACCCTGAAAGTGATGCCTGAGTCTTCTGCTACCGGAATTCCTGTGATACCTGCTGTGGCTCATGTCTCCAAAAGCATTGTGTCCCCGGGGAAGGTCGTGGGACCTGAGACAGAAGTGAGGGGTTCTCCTCTCATGGAAGTTGAGGGTCCTGGACCGCCCAGAAGGGATACAGAGGAGATGGATGTAGAAGAACGGCGAAAGAGGAAAAGCAGAGACCGGAAAGAGGAAAAGGGCCTTAACATCAAAAGGAGTGGTCGAGTTAGTGCGGACGAGGGGAACGTGGAGATTGTCTGCCAAAAGGTTATAACAGCATCCGACCCTGTTAATATTGAGGAATTTGTGTCACCACCTACAGATTGGGGTTCTTTGTCTGAGGATAATGAATGACCCAGGAGCTACCAAGTGTTAATATCTCCTCCTTCAATGTGAGGAGTTTGAAGAGCCCAGAGAGGAGGGCTGCTTTATTTTCTTTCTTGTCTTCTTTGCCTACAGACATTTTATTTTTACAGGAATGTGCCATTGATTATGATATCAATTATTCATCTTTGAGATCTGAATGGACTCTTGGCCCGTCTGTGTGGTCAGGGGATAATGAGAGGAAAGTGACTGGTGTTGGCATACTGTTCAAGAGCAGTGAGTATAAAGTTACCTCCTTCACAGACATTGTACCCGGTAGAGCCCTGCTCGTTCATATTATTTATAATGACATGAATATGAGACTTTTAAATGTATATGCCTCTCCAGATAAGGATGAAAGATCTGATTTATTAGAGAAAATTCAGTTTTATTTACCGGGTTCATCCCCGCTTATCATCGCTGGTGATTTTAATTGTATAATGGCAGGAGAGGAGCGGGCTGGAGGATCTGAACAAAGGAAAGATAAGACTGAAAAACAACTAAAGGATTTTATAGTTGATTTTAATTTAAAAGATTTGTGGAGAACCTCTTTCCCTAATGACCCTGGGTATACCTGGGGGAATAGCCTTTATATGTCAAGGATTGATTATATTTTTGCTTCTGGATTTGCATTTTATGGGAATATGCAATTGACTTCTACCTTTTTTTCAGATCATAAGATTTTATCTGCTACATGTAAGTTTGATGGGGTTTGCAGAGCCAAAGGAGTCTGGCGTCTGAATGTCTCTTTGCTTGAAGATGAAGAAATTAAATGTAATTTTATCTATCTTTTTAAAAAATTGCAGAACTCAAGGACTAATTTTAATTCTCTTTTAGCATGGTGGGAATTCTGCAAGGTAAAATTTAAAGAGTATTTTATTAAGATGGGTGTTAAAAAAACAAAAGAGAAATTGAAATGGTATAGAGATCTTAACACAAAACTACAAACCTATTATCAACTCAAAGAGCTGGGTGTATATGTAGACGATCTGATTTTAAGTGTTAAAAGTGATATTCAGAAGGCTATAACTAACAAAGGGAAAGAAATAATTTTTAACTCCAAAGTTGAATGTAAAGAGAAGGATGAAAAGTGTACAAGATTCTTTTTTAAAAAGGTAATGGAAACAAAAAAGTTAATAATTAACATTGAGGATGAAACTACTAATGTAGGAATATTATCCAAAGCTAAATCTTTTTATCAAGATCTATTTAATGAGAAGCCCATTGATATATCTGCTGCTAATTTTCTCCTAAGCACTTTAGATTGTGGTTTAAGTAAGGAGGACCAAGATGCACTTTGCACAGAAGTAAGATGCCAAGAATTAGAAATTGCTGCTAAAAGTTTATCCACAGGTAAAACACCAGGTTCTGATGGACTTCCTGTAGAGTTTTATAAAACCTTTTGGGAAATTTTTAAAGATGATTTGCTTAATATTTTTAAGGAGGCTTTTAATTCTGATGTTCTACCTTTATCTTGGAGGAGTGGTATAGTGTCTCTGATCCCCAAAAAGGGGGATAGGAACAGCTTAGAAAATTGGAGACCAATTACGCTTCTTAATGTTGATTATAAGATTATGTCAAAAATTTTTGTTAACAGAATGAAGCCGTTTTTGTACAAGGTCATCCATGTGGATCAGGTATGTGGTGTCCCAGGAAGGAGTGTAGCTGAACCTTTAAATGCTATTAGGGACGTCATATGGTATCAGCAAGAGCGGAATCAAAATCTAGCCATTCTATCTCTAGATTTTCATAAAGCGTTCGATAGAGTATCACATTGTTTTTTATGGATGGTTTTACAACGCATGGGTTTTCCTAACATATTTATTAAGCAAATTGCTCTCTTATATAAAGGTTCTTTTAGCAGGATTTTAATAAATGGTTTCCTTACAGATTTTATTAATTTATCATCAGGGGTAAAGCAAGGCTGCCCTCTGTCTCCTATACTGTTTATATGTGCAATAGAACCTCTGTTAAACTTAATAAGGAATGATAAAATAATAAAAGGAGTGCCAGTTCCTGGAGGTAATAGTGCCACCCTTAAAGTGTGTGGCTATATGGATGATATTAATGTTTTTTGTGAAAGTGCCTTCTCTTTACAAAGAGTTGTTGATGTTACTGATTTCTTTTGTAAAGCTTCTGCTTTTAAACTTAATTTATCTAAATGTGACTGTTTTTATATAGGTAAATGGGAAAACGTGCAAATACCAAACCTAAAATTACAGTCAGAAAAAATAAAAATCCTTGGAGTCATCTTTGATAAAAATAACAATGGTGAGGAAAGTTGGCTAATGGTAAAAGAAAAGGTAAAGAAAAAGGTAGACTTTTGGTCCCTTAGGAAATTATCCTTAGAAGGTAAAATTTTGGTGATTAAGGCTATGCTAATACCCATTATGCTCTATTTAAATATGATTTATCCTCCTAATGAACTTATGTCTAGGCAACTTCAGAGGATTCTCTTTGAGTTTCTATGGAGTTCTAAAGCAGAAAAATTAAAAAGAGATACTATGTATAAGTCACAAAAAAATGGAGGAAAACAGGTTCCCTGTATTAGAAAATTTTTATACTTAAGGTTTTTTAGTTGGTGTTTTAGGGGACTTTTTATGAAAAGTGTATGGTCCTGTTTTTTAAAGTACTCTGCGGGACATATTTTTAGAAAAAGAGAATGGGTGTTTTTATCATTATCTTCTCCTGAACTTTTAACTCCGCCTAAACATTATGCCATCTTAGAAAAAATTATACGTATGTATAACCTTAAAGACTTTGACTTGTTAACCTTGAGGGATGCTCGTAAGATAGAAGTACAGTTAAATTTGCAAGAAGAAATATGTATGGTCTCTAATTTTTCTTATAATAGGTGTGTACAAATATGGAAAAAGGTAAACGAGCCATATCTTTTTAATGAGCACAAGGATTTAGCATGGATGATTATCCATGAGTGTCTTCCGGTAAGATTTTTCCAATATAGAAGAGGTCTAAATGCTGTATGTGTCTGTCCCCGGGATAATTGCAATATAGATGAAACTGTTTTGCACCTTTTCTGGAATTGTTATTTTGCACAAAAGGTTTTTAGACTAATTGGTTCTTTATTGAAATTCCTAACAGGTCTAAAAGTTTTAAATCATGAAGTTGTTTTATATGGCAAAAGTGATGGAGTTACGAAAGAAAAAGAGAGAATTTTGTGGATTTTTATCAACTGTACAAAAAATGTATTATGGAAAGTTCGTAATATCCTTGTCTTCAAAAGAGATTTTATTTGTGAAAAAGAATGTTTGAAGATGATATACAGTGAAGTTTACTTGTACTATTTAATTGATAAAAAGAGATATGGGCAGAAAAAAGCATTAGCTATGTGGAATTTACATTTATGGAAAACAGTATTTGATGTATTGTAAACATTTTTTGTGATGTATTTAAGTTTTTGAGTTTTTTCAATAAAAATGTAAAAAAAAAAAAAAAAATCTGTTCTTATCAGTTTAATATCTGATACGTCCCCTATCTGGGGACCATATATTAAATGGATTTTTGAGAACGGGGGCCGATTTCGAAGCTTGCTTCCGTCGCCCTATGCATTGACCCGATATGGCAGTATCTTCGGGTACAGTGCACCACCCCCTTACAGGGTTAAAAAGAAAGATTCCTACTTTCATTGCTACCTGCTTGCTGGCTAGCCAGCTAGCCAGCCCTGTGGGCCTTGCTGCTGCTGCAGCCAAAAAACAAAAGGTGGTGCTGCTGCTGCTTCTGCTGCTTCTGCTTCTGCTTGTGTCTGGCCCCTGTTGGAGCGTCCAGGCACAGGACTTCTGCTGCTGCTGACTAAATGGCCTCCTTAATTGGATCATTTGAGTAGCCAGCACACCTGTGCAGGTAGGGCATGACATGATAGGCAGCTGCCTTGATAGCGGGTGGGTGCTGAATGTTCCTAATTGACAAAATAAGATTAATGCTTATGAAGAAATATAAAATCTCATCCCTTCCCCAATATCGCGCCACACCCCTACCCCTTAATTCCCTGGTTGAACGTGATGGACATATGTCTTTTTTCGACCGTACTAACTATGTAACTATGTAACATAACATGGGGGGGGGGGGGGGGGGTCTCCTGGCTGTTCACACAGGTGTGTCATTGCTGTACATTGACCATGCATTGCTTCTGTGGTATTGCAAAGGCAAAGACAAATGCTTCCAGCCATCCATTGCACTAATGGATTGGTCATCAGCTGGCTGTCTATGTCCCGCATCAATATAGACCAAAGTACAGAGGGTTAGGCTATGCTATTGTGCACCTACCTGATGCATCAGAAGGTGCGAGGCCCTTGCTAAATTCTGTGCACAGACTTTGAGATCTATGCTTTAGACTGTATCTAAACCTGCTCCAACATGGACTGACATTCTGGCCTACTTTCAGCCGATGCGACTTGTCTGTCGCTGAACAGTCGCTTTTTATGTATTCAGCACCTATGTATAATGTTGTAAAAATGCTCTAGAAGCTAAAGTCGCAGAAATGTCACACATATTTGGCCTGCAACTTTCTGTGCGACAAATTCAGACAGGAAAAATCAGTATAAATCCTTAGAAAATTATCCCTCAGTGTCTCCATCTGCTGGCGGTATTGAATAAGCATTGCTGCACTGATGGGGTATGCATTAGACGAAAAAAAAGAAGAAAAAGAAGAATAATACGCCCAGAAAAGAGGCGAAAAGGAGAAAAACGTAAAAAAACGTGAAAAAAAAGTAAGAGGAAGAGAAGGGAAAAAAAGGTGGAAATGGGTTTAAAAGTGATTTCGGCGGAGAAATATATATATATATATATATATATATATATATATATATATATGCGCACACACACACATAGATATAAACGTATTCTCCGTTGAGATATTGCAGCCGCTGCTGTGTCCAGGCCCAGGAGCCTTAGCACTGTGCTGTGATGTCACTCAATACCACTGACATCACTAGGTGTAAACAACATCTCTCCTTTGCTGTGTATGTGACTATGGAGCTGTTTGGTGATGTCGTCTATTACGGCCTTCATAGAAGCAACAGGAGATTGTTGCATCCATCTTGAACCCTCAGAACTACAGTGCTATGATGTCACTCACTTCCACAGGCCTTGCAGAGTGTAAACAACAACAACCCAGCTTTGTTGTGTATGTAACCAAAGGGATTTGTGATGTCACCTAGAACCTTCACAGCAGCGACAGCTTTATGAGGAGCATCAGCACTGCTCTGCCTGAGCAGAACCATCACCGCCATAGGTTGTCAAATAACCCGGATTTAACCCACACAGGTAAGTCCAATGGGGTGCAGGCATGTCCTCTATGCTTACAGCTTCCCGTGGGTGTTGGTTTGATACCGTTTGGGGACAGCCAAGGAGGCATCTGCAGGCAACAAAGGTAGGTGTGTGCTTGTGTGTGTGTTTCCTATGCAGATCCTAAGCCCAGTGTCACATGCAAGTAGGAGGAGTAAGAAGGGTTCCTGGCAAATCCGGGTTATGGATTGCATTTAAAAAGGCCCCGTGGGAGTGCAATGGGCCCCTGTCTTGCTGCTTAGCAATAATGGTATGGGTTTAGGTTCTGCTGTGTGTACTGGTGGTTGACTGCCCCCCAGCCCAGAGTGTGCATGGAAAATTGTCTGGCAGCCTCCCTGACAGCAAGCAGTGATAGTGCCCATGAAGGGGACCTTGTTGGGCCCGCCCCTTTCACGGTTATCGCTTCTCGGCCTTTTGGCTAAGATCAAGTGTCTTGCCCTAAGGTATTCGGGTACCCCTCTCCTCGGCCTTGTGGGATCGCCCAGGTTTATTGCCTGGGCTTCACCCACCTGCTGCTATTGGGGAGAGGGCTTAGTCCCAGGATAACGGGAAGGTGATCATCGGAGGACGGGTCTGCCGGAGAGGATGGCTAATGCGCCGAACGCTCCTAATACAGTACGGCTGTTTATCGAGGAGGAAAAGAGGAGTGCCTACGGGATTTTGCATGTCCAGCAGAAGGTCGTGGAAGGAGTGCTGAGGATGCCGCATGCTTCCATCTTCTGTGTCCAGGTCTTTCCCAGCCAAGGATTCTTTGACGTGACCTTCTACAACCTGGATGATCTCCGTACCTGTCTCTACCGGAGTAAGGAGAATGCTTCTCACCCTGACCTACAAGGGATCCGATTCATTTCCTGCGAGGCTCGGCCTAAGAAAGTTCCAGTGGTAGTGCATATGTACAACCCTTTTGTGCAGGATGAGGAGATCCAGACCTTTCTAAGAAGGTATTGTGTGTCTGTTTCTGGTGCGGAGAGGAAAAATAACATCCTGGGGACTTTCACAGGCATGAGACGTTTTTGGGTGGAGTTTAGGCCTGCCCCCGAGGGTGGTGCTGAAGGTTTTTGTCACCCCCCGCAGAACTTTGCGATAGGGAACAACAGGGGGTTTCTGCACTACCCGGGGATGCCAAGTTTTTGCCGGGACTGTTTTTGCTTTGGTCATACCAGAGAGAACTGTACAACCGGGCAGGTTTGCAGGAACTGCCACAAGCCTGATCACCGCACTGCAGACTGTCCCGAGAAACGCAAGTGTCATTTCTGTGGTTCTTCGGATCACCTGGCTAGGAGTTGCCCCACTTACCAGTCCGGGGCACCCCGATCATATGCAATGGCTCTTCGAGGTGGGACAGTTCCTGAGGACTCCAATGCTGCCAGGGCAGGCGATGCAGAGGTTAGCGTGCTGACCAGTGAAGCAGAGTCTGCCCCTGTTTTTCCTTCCATTTCTAGGTCTGTTCCGGATGCTTTGGTGGCAGAGGGGGAGAAGGCGGAGTCTGTTTCGGGGGCATCTGTTTCGGAGGCCTCTGATCCGCCAGAGGAGATGACTGTGGACAAAGAATCCTTGAAGAGAAAGATGCCGGTGGAAGAATCGGAGGATGACTGTCCGACTCCTCAGAGTCAAAGGATTGAGAACTTTCCTAGCCCGGGAAGGGAGGAGGCAGGTGGAGGGTCGTCATGTCAGATTGATTCTGACTCCTCTTTATCCTCCCTGGGCACAGGTTATTTGGAGGAATGTTCAGTCAAAAAATTGACAAAGACTCTTAAGTTTAAGGAAGGGGAGGCAAAAAATAAGGGTAGAGGTCGGGGAAAGGCTAGGCCTCCTTTTGATAATGCTTGATTTTGTATTTCCTTTTTTTCCTTCAAATGTTTGAATGAGTTTAACAATTGGTTCTCTAAATGTCCGCAGTATTAGATCTTTAGAAAGGAGATCCGCCATTTTTGATTTACTTTCTAGATATTCTTTTGATGTTCTAGGTCTCCAGGAGTGCTGCTTGGATGGGGAGCCAAATATCTCCTGGCCTTATGGGCAATCGGTATGGTCTGGTTCAATGGAACGTAATTCGGGGGTGGGGATTTTGTTCAAAAGTAATGAGTTTGTTGTTAAAAAAGTTGTCCATATTGTTCCGGGTAGGGTATTATTAGTGCATTTTATTTTCAGGGGTTTCACATATAAAGTAATTAATGTTTATGCTCCAACTGGGAGGAAGGAAAGAGGGGAGGTGTTTGAGAAATTATATTTCTTTTTGAGTGGGAGGGATGATGTGTTCCTTATAGGGGATTTCAATTGTATAATAACAGAGGGGGATAGGAGTAGTACTACGGTGGGTGGTGGGTCTGGTTTAGACAGTACTAGTAAGCAGCTTAAAGAGATTGTAAATTTATTTGGGTTAAAGGATTCCTTTGTTGCCCATAATGATGGTACTATCGGTTATACATATTTTTCTAACAATACAAGTTCGCGTATTGATTTCATTTTTGTCTCAAAACTAATGTCTGTTTCTAATTTCAGACGGAGGAGGTTACCGTTCACGGATCATGCCTGGATTGAGTGTGTGGTAAAAGGTGGTGGTCTAAGTGAGTATGGAAAGGGTGTTTGGAAGTTGAATGTGTCTTTATTGGATAATGAATGTGTATTACAAGAATATAGGGAGCGTTTTGATGGATGGGTGTTGAGGAAGGATGCATTTTATAGTGTGGTTGAGTGGTGGGAGTGGGTGAAGTTAGAGACTAAAAGGTTTTTTATTAAAAAAGGGTGTGAGAAAGGGAGGAAAGATAGAGAAGAGTATGAGAGATGGCAAAGAAGGTTAGAGTATTTGTATGAATTGAGGCGTTTGGGGATGAGTGTTGAGAAGGAGATTGAGGAAGCTCGTGGAAGTGTGAATGAGTGTCTGGAGAGGAATGGAAGGAAGATTATTGCACAGGCTAGGGTTGAAGTGAAAGAGAAGGATGAGAAATGTAGCAAATTTTTCTTTAAAAAGGCATTCAGTAAAAAAACTGAGATGATGAGTGTTTTTACGAATGATGGGGTAGAGGTCTTTGGTAAGGATGAGGTGTTAGAGGAAGTGTGGAAGTTTTATTCTGATTTATTCACGGAGAAGGAGCGGGACGTGACTCTAGAGGAGGAATGTTTGGGATATGTGGATAAGCGTTTGGATGAAATTGATGGGTTCTTTATGGAAGAGGATGTGAGGAAGAGTGAGGTGGAGGATGCTGTGAATGGGATGAAGAAAGGAAAGGTGGCAGGGAGTGATGGTTTGCCTGTGGAATTTTATCTTGTGTTTTGGGATATGTTAGGGGATTATGTATGGGAGGTGTGTAAGGAAGTACTTAGGAGAGGGAAGTTATCTAAAAGTATGAGTGAGAGTGTGACTGTGTTATTGTTTAAAAAAGGGGATAAGAGGGATCTTAAAAATTGGAGGCCTATAGCGCTCTTGAATTGTGATTACAAAATTATTGCTAAAGTTATTGCGAGTAGGTTAAAGGATGTGATTGATTGTATGGTAGGTGAGGAGCAAATGTGTACAGTGCCTGATCGTAGGATTTCTGAATGTCTGTTAGGTCTGAGGGATGTATTGTGGGACTGTAAAACTAGGAAGCAAGGTGTGGCTGTTGTTACGGTGGATTTTGAAAAAGCGTATGATAGGGTGGTGCATGATTTATTGTTTAGGGTTTTGAGGAGGATGAATGTGCCGGACAGAATGGTGAAGTGGATTGAATGTTTGTATAGGGACATTTATAGTAAGATTCAGGTCAATGGTTTTCTGAGTAGGGAAGTGAGTATAAAATCTGGAGTGCGGCAGGGGTGTCCCCTGTCGCCAATTCTTTTTATTTGTATGATTGAGCCTTTGTTGGGGATGATTAGGAGAGATAAGGTGATGCGGGGTATAGAAATACCTGGTAGTCATGGGAAGGATATGCGAGTGATTGGTTACATGGATGATGTTACTGTTGTATGTAAGTCAATGGCAGGGGTAAGGCGTGCTAAGTTATTGATTGAGTGTTTCTGTTTAATGAGTGGGTTTAAGCTTAATGTTGGGAAGAGTGGTTGTAAATTTTTTGAGGGGTGGGGAGAGAGTGGGTTGTGCGAGTGGCCTGTGAGAGAGGGGGGTGTGGAAGTGCTTGGGGTGGTGTTTGATAATGATTTGTATGGGAAAGAAAGTTGGGAGAGGGTTTTGGGGAGGGTGGGGAATAAAATAAACTTCTGGTCTTTAAGGACTTTATCGATTGAGGGAAGGATTCTGGTTATTAAAGCTGTTATAATTCCTATTTTGCTTTATGTTAATTATGTGTTTCCTCCACCGGATAGGTGTCTGGCAAGAATTATCAGGCAGATCTTTGTTTTCTTATGGAATTCAAGGATGGAGAAATTGAGTCGTGGGAAGGTGGTGAAAAGCAGAATGCATGGTGGGAAAGGAATGATGAATGTGGAAGTGTTCCTGGCTGTGAAGTATGTCAGTTTTTGTCTCGCTGTAAGTAAGAAGGAATGTGTGTTTGGGTGCATGGTAAGGTATTTGGCTGGTAATGTGTTGTTGAAATATAAGCTAATGGAAAGGGACTTAAGGGTACCTGTAAGTTTTGAGGTTCCTTGGTTCTATCAGAGAATAGGGCGGTGTGTCAGGAAAAATAATCTGGAATGTGTGACTGAATGGAATGATAGTAAGAAGGTGATGAAAGTGTTGGAGCAGAGAGAAACAGTGGAATGTGTGGGAGGTCTGTCTGAGAAGGATTGTAAGGTAGTGTGGAAAAATGTCAGTCACAAGGAACTGACAAATAAACAAAAGGACTTGTCTTGGATGTTAGCTCATGGGTGTCTGCCAACAAGGGAATTTCAGAGGAGAAGGAGATTGGTAGACAGTGAAGTGTGTCCCAGGGATGGTTGCGGTGGATGTGAGAATTATGTACATGTGTTTTGGGAGTGTGGTTATGCGAAGTCTGTGTGGAGAAAAATGTCTGGTCTAATTAAAAATCTTACTGGAATTGAAATCTTATCCTTTAATATGATGATGTTTGGTTTGTGTGCAGTGGAGAGAGAGAAGGCAAGAGTGTTATGGTTCATAGTAAATTGTGTAAAAGAGGTTCTGTGGGATGTAAGGAATATTAGGATTTTCAATCAAACTGAAGTAAGTGTGAAGGAATGTCTGGGCATGATCCGTGGTAAAATTTACCTTTACGTATTATGTGATAGGAAAAACTATGGTTCTGATGATGCAGAGGGGATCTGGAAACACAAAAAATGGAAGTACTGGTTATGATTGTATTCTTATTTGTCTTTCTTTTTCTTTTCTTACAGATTATATCCTGATATGAAGGGACAGTTGGAGGGACAGAATCCGCTGCAATTTATTTTTTCTGAGGGAAAGTCATGAAGGGAAAGCTTTTTGTTATATGTACATGTAAAGACATGCTTCCTGTATATATTGTATATGTCAAATATGTGTTATTCATGTGTTTTCAGATGAATATGTAATTTTTTGAATGATTTACTTGGTTATGTATTGTATATTTCCTTTTCAATAAAAAAAAAAAAAAAAAAAAAATCTGTTCTTATCAGTTTAATATCTGATACGTCCCCTATCTGGGGACCATATATTAAATGGATTTTTGAGAACGGGGGACGATTTCGAAGCTTGCTTCCGTCGCCCTATGCATTGACCCGATATGGCAGTATCTTCGGGTACAGTGCACCACCCCCTTACAGGGTTAAAAAGAAAGATTCCTACTTTCATTGCTACCTGCTTGCTGGCTAGCCAGCTAGCCAGCCCTGTGGGCCTTGCTGCTGCTGCAGCCAAAAAACAAAAGGTGGTGCTGCTGCTGCTTCTGCTGCTTCTGCTTCTGCTTGTGTCTGGCCCCTGTTGGAGCGTCCAGGCACAGGACTTCTGCTGCTGCTGACTAAATGGCCTCCTTAATTGGATCATTTGAGTAGCCAGCACACCTGTGCAGGTAGGGCATGACATGATAGGCAGCTGCCTTGATAGCGGGTGGGTGCTGAATGTTCCTAATTGACAAAATAAGATTAATGCTTATGAAGAAATATAAAATCTCATCCCTTCCCCAATATCGCGCCACACCCCTACCCCTTAATTCCCTGGTTGAACGTGATGGACATATGTCTTTTTTCGACCGTACTAACTATGTAACTATGTAACATAACATGGGGGGGGGGGGGGGGGGTCTCCTGGCTGTTCACACAGGTGTGTCATTGCTGTACATTGACCATGCATTGCTTCTGTGGTATTGCAAAGGCAAAGACAAATGCTTCCAGCCATCCATTGCACTAATGGATTGGTCATCAGCTGGCTGTCTATGTCCCGCATCAATATAGACCAAAGTACAGAGGGTTAGGCTATGCTATTGTGCACCTACCTGATGCATCAGAAGGTGCGAGGCCCTTGCTAAATTCTGTGCACAGACTTTGAGATCTATGCTTTAGACTGTATCTAAACCTGCTCCAACATGGACTGACATTCTGGCCTACTTTCAGCCGATGCGACTTGTCTGTCGCTGAACAGTCGCTTTTTATGTATTCAGCACCTATGTATAATGTTGTAAAAATGCTCTAGAAGCTAAAGTCGCAGAAATGTCACACATATTTGGCCTGCAACTTTCTGTGCGACAAATTCAGACAGGAAAAATCAGTATAAATCCTTAGAAAATTATCCCCCAGTGTCTCCATCTGCTGGCGGTATTGAATAAGCATTGCTGCACTGATGGGGTATGCATTAGACGAAAAAAAAGAAGAAAAAGAAGAATAATACGCCCAGAAAAGAGGCGAAAAGGAGAAAAACGTAAAAAAACGTGAAAAAAAAGTAAGAGGAAGAGAAGGGAAAAAAAGGTGGAAATGGGTTTAAAAGTGATTTCGGCGGAGAAATATATATATATATATATATATATATATATATATATATATATGCGCACACACACACATAGATATAAACGTATTCTCCGTTGAGATATTGCAGCCGCTGCTGTGTCCAGGCCCAGGAGCCTTAGCACTGTGCTGTGATGTCACTCAATACCACTGACATCACTAGGTGTAAACAACATCTCTCCTTTGCTGTGTATGTGACTATGGAGCTGTTTGGTGATGTCGTCTATTACGGCCTTCATAGAAGCAACAGGAGATTGTTGCATCCATCTAGAACCCTCAGAACTACAGTGCTATGATGTCACTCACTTCCACAGGCCTTGCAGAGTGTAAACAACAACAACCCAGCTTTGTTGTGTATGTAACCAAAGGGATTTGTGATGTCACCTAGAACCTTCACAGCAGCGACAGCTTTATGAGGAGCATCAGCACTGCTCTGCCTGAGCAGAACCATCACCGCCATAGGTTGTCAAATAACCCGGATTTAACCCACACAGGTAAGTCCAATGGGGTGCAGGCATGTCCTCTATGCTTACAGCTTCCCGTGGGTGTTGGTTTGATACCGTTTGGGGACAGCCAAGGAGGCATCTGCAGGCAACAAAGGTAGGTGTGTGCTTGTGTGTGTGTTTCCTATGCAGATCCTAAGCCCAGTGTCACATGCAAGTAGGAGGAGTAAGAAGGGTTCCTGGCAAATCCGGGTTATGGATTGCATTTAAAAAGGCCCCGTGGGAGTGCAATGGGCCCCTGTCTTGCTGCTTAGCAATAATGGTATGGGTTTAGGTTCTGCTGTGTGTACTGGTGGTTGACTGCCCCCCAGCCCAGAGTGTGCATGGAAAATTGTCTGGCAGCCTCCCTGACAGCAAGCAGTGATAGTGCCCATGAAGGGGACCTTGTTGGGCCCGCCCCTTTCACGGTTATCGCTTCTCGGCCTTTTGGCTAAGATCAAGTGTAGTATCTGTTCTTATCAGTTTAATATCTGATACGTCCCCTATCTGGGGACCATATATTAAATGGATTTTTGAGAACGGGGGCCGATTTCGAAGCTTGCTTCCGTCGCCCTATGCATTGACCCGATATGGCAGTATCTTCGGGTACAGTGCACCACCCCCTTACAGGGTTAAAAAGAAAGATTCCTACTTTCATTGCTACCTGCTTGCTGGCTAGCCAGCTAGCCAGCCCTGTGGGCCTTGCTGCTGCTGCAGCCAAAAAACAAAAGGTGGTGCTGCTGCTGCTTCTGCTGCTTCTGCTTCTGCTTGTGTCTGGCCCCTGTTGGAGCGTCCAGGCACAGGACTTCTGCTGCTGCTGACTAAATGGCCTCCTTAATTGGATCATTTGAGTAGCCAGCACACCTGTGCAGGTAGGGCATGACATGATAGGCAGCTGCCTTGATAGCGGGTGGGTGCTGAATGTTCCTAATTGACAAAATAAGATTAATGCTTATGAAGAAATATAAAATCTCATCCCTTCCCCAATATCGCGCCACACCCCTACCCCTTAATTCCCTGGTTGAACGTGATGGACATATGTCTTTTTTCGACCGTGCTAACTATGTAACTATGTAACATAACATGGGGGGGGGGGGGGGGGTCTCCTGGCTGTTCACACAGGTGTGTCATTGCTGTACATTGACCATGCATTGCTTCTGTGGTATTGCAAAGGCAAAGACAAATGCTTCCAGCCATCCATTGCACTAATGGATTGGTCATCAGCTGGCTGTCTATGTCCCGCATCAATATAGACCAAAGTACAGAGGGTTAGGCTATGCTATTGTGCACCTACCTGATGCATCAGAAGGTGCGAGGCCCTTGCTAAATTCTGTGCACAGACTTTGAGATCTATGCTTTAGACTGTATCTAAACCTGCTCCAACATGGACTGACATTCTGGCCTACTTTCAGCCGATGCGACTTGTCTGTCGCTGAACAGTCGCTTTTTATGTATTCAGCACCTATGTATAATGTTGTAAAAATGCTCTAGAAGCTAAAGTCGCAGAAATGTCACACATATTTGGCCTGCAACTTTCTGTGCGACAAATTCAGACAGGAAAAATCAGTATAAATCCTTAGAAAATTATCCCCCAGTGTCTCCATCTGCTGGCGGTATTGAATAAGCATTGCTGCACTGATGGGGTATGCATTAGACGAAAAAAAAGAAGAAAAAGAAGAATAATACGCCCAGAAAAGAGGCGAAAAGGAGAAAAACGTAAAAAAACGTGAAAAAAAAGTAAGAGGAAGAGAAGGGAAAAAAAGGTGGAAATGGGTTTAAAAGTGATTTCGGCGGAGAAATATATATATATATATATATATATATATATATATATATATATATGCGCACACACACACATAGATATAAACGTATTCTCCGTTGAGATATTGCAGCCGCTGCTGTGTCCAGGCCCAGGAGCCTTAGCACTGTGCTGTGATGTCACTCAATACCACTGACATCACTAGGTGTAAACAACATCTCTCCTTTGCTGTGTATGTGACTATGGAGCTGTTTGGTGATGTCGTCTATTACGGCCTTCATAGAAGCAACAGGAGATTGTTGCATCCATCTTGAACCCTCAGAACTACAGTGCTATGATGTCACTCACTTCCACAGGCCTTGCAGAGTGTAAACAACAACAACCCAGCTTTGTTGTGTATGTAACCAAAGGGATTTGTGATGTCACCTAGAACCTTCACAGCAGCGACAGCTTTATGAGGAGCATCAGCACTGCTCTGCCTGAGCAGAACCATCACCGCCATAGGTTGTCAAATAACCCGGATTTAACCCACACAGGTAAGTCCAATGGGGTGCAGGCATGTCCTCTATGCTTACAGCTTCCCGTGGGTGTTGGTTTGATACCGTTTGGGGACAGCCAAGGAGGCATCTGCAGGCAACAAAGGTAGGTGTGTGCTTGTGTGTGTGTTTCCTATGCAGATCCTAAGCCCAGTGTCACATGCAAGTAGGAGGAGTAAGAAGGGTTCCTGGCAAATCCGGGTTATGGATTGCATTTAAAAAGGCCCCGTGGGAGTGCAATGGGCCCCTGTCTTGCTGCTTAGCAATAATGGTATGGGTTTAGGTTCTGCTGTGTGTACTGGTGGTTGACTGCCCCCCAGCCCAGAGTGTGCATGGAAAATTGTCTGGCAGCCTCCCTGACAGCAAGCAGTGATAGTGCCCATGAAGGGGACCTTGTTGGGCCCGCCCCTTTCACGGTTATCGCTTCTCGGCCTTTTGGCTAAGATCAAGTGTAGTATCTGTTCTTATCAGTTTAATATCTGATACGTCCCCTATCTGGGGACCATATATTAAATGGATTTTTGAGAACGGGGGCCGATTTCGAAGCTTGCTTCCGTCGCCCTATGCATTGACCCGATATGGCAGTATCTTCGGGTACAGTGCACCACCCCCTTACAGGGTTAAAAAGAAAGATTCCTACTTTCATTGCTACCTGCTTGCTGGCTAGCCAGCTAGCCAGCCCTGTGGGCCTTGCTGCTGCTGCAGCCAAAAAACAAAAGGTGGTGCTGCTGCTGCTTCTGCTGCTTCTGCTTCTGCTTGTGTCTGGCCCCTGTTGGAGCGTCCAGGCACAGGACTTCTGCTGCTGCTGACTAAATGGCCTCCTTAATTGGATCATTTGAGTAGCCAGCACACCTGTGCAGGTAGGGCATGACATGATAGGCAGCTGCCTTGATAGCGGGTGGGTGCTGAATGTTCCTAATTGACAAAATAAGATTAATGCTTATGAAGAAATATAAAATCTCATCCCTTCCCCAATATCGCGCCACACCCCTACCCCTTAATTCCCTGGTTGAACGTGATGGACATATGTCTTTTTTCGACCGTACTAACTATGTAACTATGTAACATAACATGGGGGGGGGGGGGGGGGGTCTCCTGGCTGTTCACACAGGTGTGTCATTGCTGTACATTGACCATGCATTGCTTCTGTGGTATTGCAAAGGCAAAGACAAATGCTTCCAGCCATCCATTGCACTAATGGATTGGTCATCAGCTGGCTGTCTATGTCCCGCATCAATATAGACCAAAGTACAGAGGGTTAGGCTATGCTATTGTGCACCTACCTGATGCATCAGAAGGTGCGAGGCCCTTGCTAAATTCTGTGCACAGACTTTGAGATCTATGCTTTAGAC
Source organism: Hyla sarda (assembly GCF_029499605.1). Taxonomy (NCBI): domain Eukaryota; kingdom Metazoa; phylum Chordata; class Amphibia; order Anura; family Hylidae; genus Hyla; species Hyla sarda. The sequence goes on along the minus strand of NW_026610950.1, from coordinate 51,173 downwards.
TGTATCTAAACCTGCTCCAACATGGACTGACATTCTGGCCTACTTTCAGCCGATGCGACTTGTCTGTCGCTGAACAGTCGCTTTTTATGTATTCAGCACCTATGTATAATGTTGTAAAAATGCTCTAGAAGCTAAAGTCGCAGAAATGTCACACATATTTGGCCTGCAACTTTCTGTGCGACAAATTCAGACAGGAAAAATCAGTATAAATCCTTAGAAAATTATCCCCCAGTGTCTCCATCTGCTGGCGGTATTGAATAAGCATTGCTGCACTGATGGGGTATGCATTAGACGAAAAAAAAGAAGAAAAAGAAGAATAATACGCCCAGAAAAGAGGCGAAAAGGAGAAAAACGTAAAAAAACGTGAAAAAAAAGTAAGAGGAAGAGAAGGGAAAAAAAGGTGGAAATGGGTTTAAAAGTGATTTCGGCGGAGAAATATATATATATATATATATATATATATATATATATATATATGCGCACACACACACATAGATATAAACGTATTCTCCGTTGAGATATTGCAGCCGCTGCTGTGTCCAGGCCCAGGAGCCTTAGCACTGTGCTGTGATGTCACTCAATACCACTGACATCACTAGGTGTAAACAACATCTCTCCTTTGCTGTGTATGTGACTATGGAGCTGTTTGGTGATGTCGTCTATTACGGCCTTCATAGAAGCAACAGGAGATTGTTGCATCCATCTTGAACCCTCAGAACTACAGTGCTATGATGTCACTCACTTCCACAGGCCTTGCAGAGTGTAAACAACAACAACCCAGCTTTGTTGTGTATGTAACCAAAGGGATTTGTGATGTCACCTAGAACCTTCACAGCAGCGACAGCTTTATGAGGAGCATCAGCACTGCTCTGCCTGAGCAGAACCATCACCGCCATAGGTTGTCAAATAACCCGGATTTAACCCACACAGGTAAGTCCAATGGGGTGCAGGCATGTCCTCTATGCTTACAGCTTCCCGTGGGTGTTGGTTTGATACCGTTTGGGGACAGCCAAGGAGGCATCTGCAGGCAACAAAGGTAGGTGTGTGCTTGTGTGTGTGTTTCCTATGCAGATCCTAAGCCCAGTGTCACATGCAAGTAGGAGGAGTAAGAAGGGTTCCTGGCAAATCCGGGTTATGGATTGCATTTAAAAAGGCCCCGTGGGAGTGCAATGGGCCCCTGTCTTGCTGCTTAGCAATAATGGTATGGGTTTAGGTTCTGCTGTGTGTACTGGTGGTTGACTGCCCCCCAGCCCAGAGTGTGCATGGAAAATTGTCTGGCAGCCTCCCTGACAGCAAGCAGTGATAGTGCCCATGAAGGGGACCTTGTTGGGCCCGCCCCTTTCACGGTTATCGCTTCTCGGCCTTTTGGCTAAGATCAAGTGTAGTATCTGTTCTTATCAGTTTAATATCTGATACGTCCCCTATCTGGGGACCATATATTAAATGGATTTTTGAGAACGGGGGCCGATTTCGAAGCTTGCTTCCGTCGCCCTATGCATTGACCCGATATGGCAGTATCTTCGGGTACAGTGCACCACCCCCTTACAGGGTTAAAAAGAAAGATTCCTACTTTCATTGCTACCTGCTTGCTGGCTAGCTAGCTAGCCAGCCCTGTGGGCCTTGCTGCTGCTGCAGCCAAAAAACAAAAGGTGGTGCTGCTGCTGCTTCTGCTGCTTCTGCTTCTGCTTGTGTCTGGCCCCTGTTGGAGCGTCCAGGCACAGGACTTCTGCTGCTGCTGACTAAATGGCCTCCTTAATTGGATCATTTGAGTAGCCAGCACACCTGTGCAGGTAGGGCATGACATGATAGGCAGCTGCCTTGATAGCGGGTGGGTGCTGAATGTTCCTAATTGACAAAATAAGATTAATGCTTATGAAGAAATATAAAATCTCATCCCTTCCCCAATATCGCGCCACACCCCTACCCCTTAATTCCCTGGTTGAACGTGATGGACATATGTCTTTTTTCGACCGTACTAACTATTGTAACTATGTAACATAACATGGGGGGGGGGGGGGGGGTCTCCTGGCTGTTCACACAGGTGTGTCATTGCTGTACATTGACCATGCATTGCTTCTGTGGTATTGCAAAGGCAAAGACAAATGCTTCCAGCCATCCATTGCACTAATGGATTGGTCATCAGCTGGCTGTCTATGTCCCGCATCAATATAGACCAAAGTACAGAGGGTTAGGCTATGCTATTGTGCACCTACCTGATGCATCAGAAGGTGCGAGGCCCTTGCTAAATTCTGTGCACAGACTTTGAGATCTATGCTTTAGACTGTATCTAAACCTGCTCCAACATGGACTGACATTCTGGCCTACTTTCAGCCGATGCGACTTGTCTGTCGCTGAACAGTCGCTTTTTATGTATTCAGCACCTATGTATAATGTTGTAAAAATGCTCTAGAAGCTAAAGTCGCAGAAATGTCACACATATTTGGCCTGCAACTTTCTGTGCGACAAATTCAGACAGGAAAAATCAGTATAAATCCTTAGAAAATTATCCCCCAGTGTCTCCATCTGCTGGCGGTATTGAATAAGCATTGCTGCACTGATGGGGTATGCATTAGACGAAAAAAAAGAAGAAAAAGAAGAATAATACGCCCAGAAAAGAGGCGAAAAGGAGAAAAACGTAAAAAAACGTGAAAAAAAAGTAAGAGGAAGAGAAGGGAAAAAAAGGTGGAAATGGGTTTAAAAGTGATTTCGGCGGAGAAATATATATATATATATATATATATATATATATATATATATATGCGCACACACACACATAGATATAAACGTATTCTCCGTTGAGATATTGCAGCCGCTGCTGTGTCCAGGCCCAGGAGCCTTAGCACTGTGCTGTGATGTCACTCAATACCACTGACATCACTAGGTGTAAACAACATCTCTCCTTTGCTGTGTATGTGACTATGGAGCTGTTTGGTGATGTCGTCTATTACGGCCTTCATAGAAGCAACAGGAGATTGTTGCATCCATCTTGAACCCTCAGAACTACAGTGCTATGATGTCACTCACTTCCACAGGCCTTGCAGAGTGTAAACAACAACAACCCAGCTTTGTTGTGTATGTAACCAAAGGGATTTGTGATGTCACCTAGAACCTTCACAGCAGCGACAGCTTTATGAGGAGCATCAGCACTGCTCTGCCTGAGCAGAACCATCACCGCCATAGGTTGTCAAATAACCCGGATTTAACCCACACAGGTAAGTCCAATGGGGTGCAGGCATGTCCTCTATGCTTACAGCTTCCCGTGGGTGTTGGTTTGATACCGTTTGGGGACAGCCAAGGAGGCATCTGCAGGCAACAAAGGTAGGTGTGTGCTTGTGTGTGTGTTTCCTATGCAGATCCTAAGCCCAGTGTCACATGCAAGTAGGAGGAGTAAGAAGGGTTCCTGGCAAATCCGGGTTATGGATTGCATTTAAAAAGGCCCCGTGGGAGTGCAATGGGCCCCTGTCTTGCTGCTTAGCAATAATGGTATGGGTTTAGGTTCTGCTGTGTGTACTGGTGGTTGACTGCCCCCCAGCCCAGAGTGTGCATGGAAAATTGTCTGGCAGCCTCCCTGATAGCAAGCAGTGATAGTGCCCATGAAGGGGACCTTGTTGGGCCCGCCCCTTTCACGGTTATCGCTTCTCGGCCTTTTGGCTAAGATCAAGTGTAGTATCTGTTCTTATCAGTTTAATATCTGATACGTCCCCTATCTGGGGACCATATATTAAATGGATTTTTGAGAACGGGGGCCGATTTCGAAGCTTGCTTCCGTCGCCCTATGCATTGACCCGATATGGCAGTATCTTCGGGTACAGTGCACCACCCCCTTACAGGGTTAAAAAGAAAGATTCCTACTTTCATTGCTACCTGCTTGCTGGCTAGCCAGCTAGCCAGCCCTGTGGGCCTTGCTGCTGCTGCAGCCAAAAAACAAAAGGTGGTGCTGCTGCTGCTTCTGCTGCTTCTGCTTCTGCTTGTGTCTGGCCCCTGTTGGAGCGTCCAGGCACAGGACTTCTGCTGCTGCTGACTAAATGGCCTCCTTAATTGGATCATTTGAGTAGCCAGCACACCTGTGCAGGTAGGGCATGACATGATAGGCAGCTGCCTTGATAGCGGGTGGGTGCTGAATGTTCCTAATTGACAAAATAAGATTAATGCTTATGAAGAAATATAAAATCTCATCCCTTCCCCAATATCGCGCCACACCCCTACCCCTTAATTCCCTGGTTGAACGTGATGGACATATGTCTTTTTTCGACCGTACTAACTATGTAACTATGTAACATAACATGGGGGGGGGGGGGGGGGGGTCTCCTGGCTGTTCACACAGGTGTGTCATTGCTGTACATTGACCATGCATTGCTTCTGTGGTATTGCAAAGGCAAAGACAAATGCTTCCAGCCATCCATTGCACTAATGGATTGGTCATCAGCTGGCTGTCTATGTCCCGCATCAATATAGACCAAAGTACAGAGGGTTAGGCTATGCTATTGTGCACCTACCTGATGCATCAGAAGGTGCGAGGCCCTTGCTAAATTCTGTGCACAGACTTTGAGATCTATGCTTTAGACTGTATCTAAACCTGCTCCAACATGGACTGACATTCTGGCCTACTTTCAGCCGATGCGACTTGTCTGTCGCTGAACAGTCGCTTTTTATGTATTCAGCACCTATGTATAATGTTGTAAAAATGCTCTAGAAGCTAAAGTCGCAGAAATGTCACACATATTTGGCCTGCAACTTTCTGTGCGACAAATTCAGACAGGAAAAATCAGTATAAATCCTTAGAAAATTATCCCCCAGTGTCTCCATCTGCTGGCGGTATTGAATAAGCATTGCTGCACTGATGGGGTATGCATTAGACGAAAAAAAAGAAGAAAAAGAAGAATAATACGCCCAGAAAAGAGGCGAAAAGGAGAAAAACGTAAAAAAACGTGAAAAAAAAGTAAGAGGAAGAGAAGGGAAAAAAAGGTGGAAATGGGTTTAAAAGTGATTTCGGCGGAGAAATATATATATATATATATATATATATATATATATATATATATATGCGCACACACACACATAGATATAAACGTATTCTCCGTTGAGATATTGCAGCCGCTGCTGTGTCCAGGCCCAGGAGCCTTAGCACTGTGCTGTGATGTCACTCAATACCACTGACATCACTAGGTGTAAACAACATCTCTCCTTTGCTGTGTATGTGACTATGGAGCTGTTTGGTGATGTCGTCTATTACGGCCTTCATAGAAGCAACAGGAGATTGTTGCATCCATCTTGAACCCTCAGAACTACAGTGCTATGATGTCACTCACTTCCACAGGCCTTGCAGAGTGTAAACAACAACAACCCAGCTTTGTTGTGTATGTAACCAAAGGGATTTGTGATGTCACCTAGAACCTTCACAGCAGCGACAGCTTTATGAGGAGCATCAGCACTGCTCTGCCTGAGCAGAACCATCACCGCCATAGGTTGTCAAATAACCCGGATTTAACCCACACAGGTAAGTCCAATGGGGTGCAGGCATGTCCTCTATGCTTACAGCTTCCCGTGGGTGTTGGTTTGATACCGTTTGGGGACAGCCAAGGAGGCATCTGCAGGCAACAAAGGTAGGTGTGTGCTTGTGTGTGTGTTTCCTATGCAGATCCTAAGCCCAGTGTCACATGCAAGTAGGAGGAGTAAGAAGGGTTCCTGGCAAATCCGGGTTATGGATTGCATTTAAAAAGGCCCCGTGGGAGTGCAATGGGCCCCTGTCTTGCTGCTTAGCAATAATGGTATGGGTTTAGGTTCTGCTGTGTGTACTGGTGGTTGACTGCCCCCCAGCCCAGAGTGTGCATGGAAAATTGTCTGGCAGCCTCCCTGACAGCAAGCAGTGATAGTGCCCATGAAGGGGACCTTGTTGGGCCCGCCCCTTTCACGGTTATCGCTTCTCGGCCTTTTGGCTAAGATCAAGTGTAGTATCTGTTCTTATCAGTTTAATATCTGATACGTCCCCTATCTGGGGACCATATATTAAATGGATTTTTGAGAACGGGGGCCGATTTCGAAGCTTGCTTCCGTCGCCCTATGCATTGACCCGATATGGCAGTATCTTCGGGTACAGTGCACCACCCCCTTACAGGGTTAAAAAGAAAGATTCCTACTTTCATTGCTACCTGCTTGCTGGCTAGCCAGCTAGCCAGCCCTGTGGGCCTTGCTGCTGCTGCAGCCAAAAAACAAAAGGTGGTGCTGCTGCTGCTTCTGCTGCTTCTGCTTCTGCTTGTGTCTGGCCCCTGTTGGAGCGTCCAGGCACAGGACTTCTGCTGCTGCTGACTAAATGGCCTCCTTAATTGGATCATTTGAGTAGCCAGCACACCTGTGCAGGTAGGGCATGACATGATAGGCAGCTGCCTTGATAGCGGGTGGGTGCTGAATGTTCCTAATTGACAAAATAAGATTAATGCTTATGAAGAAATATAAAATCTCATCCCTTCCCCAATATCGCGCCACACCCCTACCCCTTAATTCCCTGGTTGAACGTGATGGACATATGTCTTTTTTCGACCGTACTAACTATGTAACTATGTAACATAACATGGGGGGGGGGGGGGGGGGGGTCTCCTGGCTGTTCACACAGGTGTGTCATTGCTGTACATTGACCATGCATTGCTTCTGTGGTATTGCAAAGGCAAAGACAAATGCTTCCAGCCATCCATTGCACTAATGGATTGGTCATCAGCTGGCTGTCTATGTCCCGCATCAATATAGACCAAAGTACAGAGGGTTAGGCTATGCTATTGTGCACCTACCTGATGCATCAGAAGGTGCGAGGCCCTTGCTAAATTCTGTGCACAGACTTTGAGATCTATGCTTTAGACTGTATCTAAACCTGCTCCAACATGGACTGACATTCTGGCCTACTTTCAGCCGATGCGACTTGTCTGTCGCTGAACAGTCGCTTTTTATGTATTCAGCACCTATGTATAATGTTGTAAAAATGCTCTAGAAGCTAAAGTCGCAGAAATGTCACACATATTTGGCCTGCAACTTTCTGTGCGACAAATTCAGACAGGAAAAATCAGTATAAATCCTTAGAAAATTATCCCCCAGTGTCTCCATCTGCTGGCGGTATTGAATAAGCATTGCTGCACTGATGGGGTATGCATTAGACGAAAAAAAAGAAGAAAAAGAAGAATAATACGCCCAGAAAAGAGGCGAAAAGGAGAAAAACGTAAAAAAACGTGAAAAAAAAGTAAGAGGAAGAGAAGGGAAAAAAAGGTGGAAATGGGTTTAAAAGTGATTTCGGCGGAGAAATATATATATATATATATATATATATATATATATATATATATATATATGCGCACACACACACATAGATATAAACGTATTCTCCGTTGAGATATTGCAGCCGCTGCTGTGTCCAGGCCCAGGAGCCTTAGCACTGTGCTGTGATGTCACTCAATACCACTGACATCACTAGGTGTAAACAACATCTCTCCTTTGCTGTGTATGTGACTATGGAGCTGTTTGGTGATGTCGTCTATTACGGCCTTCATAGAAGCAACAGGAGATTGTTGCATCCATCTTGAACCCTCAGAACTACAGTGCTATGATGTCACTCACTTCCACAGGCCTTGCAGAGTGTAAACAACAACAACCCAGCTTTGTTGTGTATGTAACCAAAGGGATTTGTGATGTCACCTAGAACCTTCACAGCAGCGACAGCTTTATGAGGAGCATCAGCACTGCTCTGCCTGAGCAGAACCATCACCGCCATAGGTTGTCAAATAACCCGGATTTAACCCACACAGGTAAGTCCAATGGGGTGCAGGCATGTCCTCTATGCTTACAGCTTCCCGTGGGTGTTGGTTTGATACCGTTTGGGGACAGCCAAGGAGGCATCTGCAGGCAACAAAGGTAGGTGTGTGCTTGTGTGTGTGTTTCCTATGCAGATCCTAAGCCCAGTGTCACATGCAAGTAGGAGGAGTAAGAAGGGTTCCTGGCAAATCCGGGTTATGGATTGCATTTAAAAAGGCCCCGTGGGAGTGCAATGGGCCCCTGTCTTGCTGCTTAGCAATAATGGTATGGGTTTAGGTTCTGCTGTGTGTACTGGTGGTTGACTGCCCCCCAGCCCAGAGTGTGCATGGAAAATTGTCTGGCAGCCTCCCTGACAGCAAGCAGTGATAGTGCCCATGAAGGGGACCTTGTTGGGCCCGCCCCTTTCACGGTTATCGCTTCTCGGCCTTTTGGCTAAGATCAAGTGTAGTATCTGTTCTTATCAGTTTAATATCTGATACGTCCCCTATCTGGGGACCATATATTAAATGGATTTTTGAGAACGGGGGCCGATTTCGAAGCTTGCTTCCGTCGCCCTATGCATTGACCCGATATGGCAGTATCTTCGGGTACAGTGCACCACCCCCTTACAGGGTTAAAAAGAAAGATTCCTACTTTCATTGCTACCTGCTTGCTGGCTAGCTAGCTAGCCAGCCCTGTGGGCCTTGCTGCTGCTGCAGCCAAAAAACAAAAGGTGGTGCTGCTGCTGCTTCTGCTGCTTCTGCTTCTGCTTGTGTCTGGCCCCTGTTGGAGCGTCCAGGCACAGGACTTCTGCTGCTGCTGACTAAATGGCCTCCTTAATTGGATCATTTGAGTAGCCAGCACACCTGTGCAGGTAGGGCATGACATGATAGGCAGCTGCCTTGATAGCGGGTGGGTGCTGAATGTTCCTAATTGACAAAATAAGATTAATGCTTATGAAGAAATATAAAATCTCATCCCTTCCCCAATATCGCGCCACACCCCTACCCCTTAATTCCCTGGTTGAACGTGATGGACATATGTCTTTTTTCGACCGTACTAACTATGTAACTATGTAACATAACATGGGGGGGGGGGGGGGGGTCTCCTGGCTGTTCACACAGGTGTGTCATTGCTGTACATTGACCATGCATTGCTTCTGTGGTATTGCAAAGGCAAAGACAAATGCTTCCAGCCATCCATTGCACTAATGGATTGGTCATCAGCTGGCTGTCTATGTCCCGCATCAATATAGACCAAAGTACAGAGGGTTAGGCTATGCTATTGTGCACCTACCTGATGCATCAGAAGGTGCGAGGCCCTTGCTAAATTCTGTGCACAGACTTTGAGATCTATGCTTTAGACTGTATCTAAACCTGCTCCAACATGGACTGACATTCTGGCCTACTTTCAGCCGATGCGACTTGTCTGTCGCTGAACAGTCGCTTTTTATGTATTCAGCACCTATGTATAATGTTGTAAAAATGCTCTAGAAGCTAAAGTCGCAGAAATGTCACACATATTTGGCCTGCAACTTTCTGTGCGACAAATTCAGACAGGAAAAATCAGTATAAATCCTTAGAAAATTATCCCCCAGTGTCTCCATCTGCTGGCGGTATTGAATAAGCATTGCTGCACTGATGGGGTATGCATTAGACGAAAAAAAAGAAGAAAAAGAAGAATAATACGCCCAGAAAAGAGGCGAAAAGGAGAAAAACGTAAAAAAACGTGAAAAAAAAGTAAGAGGAAGAGAAGGGAAAAAAAGGTGGAAATGGGTTTAAAAGTGATTTTGGCGGAGAAATATATATATATATATATATATATATATATATATATATATATGCGCACACACACACATAGATATAAACGTATTCTCCGTTGAGATATTGCAGCCGCTGCTGTGTCCAGGCCCAGGAGCCTTAGCACTGTGCTGTGATGTCACTCAATACCACTGACATCACTAGGTGTAAACAACATCTCTCCTTTGCTGTGTATGTGACTATGGAGCTGTTTGGTGATGTCGTCTATTACGGCCTTCATAGAAGCAACAGGAGATTGTTGCATCCATCTTGAACCCTCAGAACTACAGTGCTATGATGTCACTCACTTCCACAGGCCTTGCAGAGTGTAAACAACAACAACCCAGCTTTGTTGTGTATGTAACCAAAGGGATTTGTGATGTCACCTAGAACCTTCACAGCAGCGACAGCTTTATGAGGAGCATCAGCACTGCTCTGCCTGAGCAGAACCATCACCGCCATAGGTTGTCAAATAACCCGGATTTAACCCACACAGGTAAGTCCAATGGGGTGCAGGCATGTCCTCTATGCTTACAGCTTCCCGTGGGTGTTGGTTTGATACCGTTTGGGGACAGCCAAGGAGGCATCTGCAGGCAACAAAGGTAGGTGTGTGCTTGCTATGCAGATCCTAAGCCCAGTGTCACATGCAAGTAGGAGGAGTAAGAAGGGTTCCTGGCAAATCCGGGTTATGGATTGCATTTAAAAAGGCCCCGTGGGAGTGCAATGGGCCCCTGTCTTGCTGCTTAGCAATAATGGTATGGGTTTAGGTTCTGCTGTGTGTACTGGTGGTTGACTGCCCCCCAGCCCAGAGTGTGCATGGAAAATTGTCTGGCAGCCTCCCTGACAGCAAGCAGTGATAGTGCCCATGAAGGGGACCTTGTTGGGCCCGCCCCTTTCACGGTTATCGCTTCTCGGCCTTTTGGCTAAGATCAAGTGTAGTATCTGTTCTTATCAGTTTAATATCTGATACGTCCCCTATCTGGGGACCATATATTAAATGGATTTTTGAGAACGGGGGCCGATTTCGAAGCTTGCTTCCGTCGCCCTATGCATTGACCCGATATGGCAGTATCTTCGGGTACAGTGCACCACCCCCTTACAGGGTTAAAAAGAAAGATTCCTACTTTCATTGCTACCTGCTTGCTGGCTAGCCAGCTAGCCAGCCCTGTGGGCCTTGCTGCTGCTGCAGCCAAAAAACAAAAGGTGGTGCTGCTGCTGCTTCTGCTGCTTCTGCTTCTGCTTGTGTCTGGCCCCTGTTGGAGCGTCCAGGCACAGGACTTCTGCTGCTGCTGACTAAATGGCCTCCTTAATTGGATCATTTGAGTAGCCAGCACACCTGTGCAGGTAGGGCATGACATGATAGGCAGCTGCCTTGATAGCGGGTGGGTGCTGAATGTTCCTAATTGACAAAATAAGATTAATGCTTATGAAGAAATATAAAATCTCATCCCTTCCCCAATATCGCGCCACACCCCTACCCCTTAATTCCCTGGTTGAACGTGATGGACATATGTCTTTTTTCGACCGTACTAACTATGTAACTATGTAACATAACATGGGGGGGGGGGGGGGGTCTCCTGGCTGTTCACACAGGTGTGTCATTGCTGTACATTGACCATGCATTGCTTCTGTGGTATTGCAAAGGCAAAGACAAATGCTTCCAGCCATCCATTGCACTAATGGATTGGTCATCAGCTGGCTGTCTATGTCCCGCATCAATATAGACCAAAGTACAGAGGGTTAGGCTATGCTATTGTGCACCTACCTGATGCATCAGAAGGTGCGAGGCCCTTGCTAAATTCTGTGCACAGACTTTGAGATCTATGCTTTAGACTGTATCTAAACCTGCTCCAACATGGACTGACATTCTGGCCTACTTTCAGCCGATGCGACTTGTCTGTCGCTGAACAGTCGCTTTTTATGTATTCAGCACCTATGTATAATGTTGTAAAAATGCTCTAGAAGCTAAAGTCGCAGAAATGTCACACATATTTGGCCTGCAACTTTCTGTGCGACAAATTCAGACAGGAAAAATCAGTATAAATCCTTAGAAAATTATCCCCCAGTGTCTCCATCTGCTGGCGGTATTGAATAAGCATTGCTGCACTGATGGGGTATGCATTAGACGAAAAAAAAGAAGAAAAAGAAGAATAATACGCCCAGAAAAGAGGCGAAAAGGAGAAAAACGTAAAAAAACGTGAAAAAAAAGTAAGAGGAAGAGAAGGGAAAAAAAGGTGGAAATGGGTTTAAAAGTGATTTCGGCGGAGAAATATATATATATATATATATATATATATATATATATATATATATATATGCGCACACACACACATAGATATAAACGTATTCTCCGTTGAGATATTGCAGCCGCTGCTGTGTCCAGGCCCAGGAGCCTTAGCACTGTGCTGTGATGTCACTCAATACCACTGACATCACTAGGTGTAAACAACATCTCTCCTTTGCTGTGTATGTGACTATGGAGCTGTTTGGTGATGTCGTCTATTACGGCCTTCATAGAAGCAACAGGAGATTGTTGCATCCATCTTGAACCCTCAGAACTACAGTGCTATGATGTCACTCACTTCCACAGGCCTTGCAGAGTGTAAACAACAACAACCCAGCTTTGTTGTGTATGTAACCAAAGGGATTTGTGATGTCACCTAGAACCTTCACAGCAGCGACAGCTTTATGAGGAGCATCAGCACTGCTCTGCCTGAGCAGAACCATCACCGCCATAGGTTGTCAAATAACCCGGATTTAACCCACACAGGTAAGTCCAATGGGGTGCAGGCATGTCCTCTATGCTTACAGCTTCCCGTGGGTGTTGGTTTGATACCGTTTGGGGACAGCCAAGGAGGCATCTGCAGGCAACAAAGGTAGGTGTGTGCTTGTGTGTGTGTTTCCTATGCAGATCCTAAGCCCAGTGTCACATGCAAGTAGGAGGAGTAAGAAGGGTTCCTGGCAAATCCGGGTTATGGATTGCATTTAAAAAGGCCCCGTGGGAGTGCAATGGGCCCCTGTCTTGCTGCTTAGCAATAATGGTATGGGTTTAGGTTCTGCTGTGTGTACTGGTGGTTGACTGCCCCCCAGCCCAGAGTGTGCATGGAAAATTGTCTGGCAGCCTCCCTGACAGCAAGCAGTGATAGTGCCCATGAAGGGGACCTTGTTGGGCCCGCCCCTTTCACGGTTATTGCTTCTCGGCCTTTTGGCTAAGATCAAGTGTAGTATCTGTTCTTATCAGTTTAATATCTGATACGTCCCCTATCTGGGGACCATATATTAAATGGATTTTTGAGAACGGGGGCCGATTTCGAAGCTTGCTTCCGTCGCCCTATGCATTGACCCGATATGGCAGTATCTTCGGGTACAGTGCACCACCCCCTTACAGGGTTAAAAAGAAAGATTCCTACTTTCATTGCTACCTGCTTGCTGGCTAGCCAGCTAGCCAGCCCTGTGGGCCTTGCTGCTGCTGCAGCCAAAAAACAAAAGGTGGTGCTGCTGCTGCTTCTGCTGCTTCTGCTTCTGCTTGTGTCTGGCCCCTGTTGGAGCGTCCAGGCACAGGACTTCTGCTGCTGCTGACTAAATGGCCTCCTTAATTGGATCATTTGAGTAGCCAGCACACCTGTGCAGGTAGGGCATGACATGATAGGCAGCTGCCTTGATAGCGGGTGGGTGCTGAATGTTCCTAATTGACAAAATAAGATTAATGCTTATGAAGAAATATAAAATCTCATCCCTTCCCCAATATCGCGCCACACCCCTACCCCTTAATTCCCTGGTTGAACGTGATGGACATATGTCTTTTTTCGACCGTACTAACTATGTAACTATGTAACATAACATGGGGGGGGGGGGGGGGGTCTCCTGGCTGTTCACACAGGTGTGTCATTGCTGTACATTGACCATGCATTGCTTCTGTGGTATTGCAAAGGCAAAGACAAATGCTTCCAGCCATCCATTGCACTAATGGATTGGTCATCAGCTGGCTGTCTATGTCCCGCATCAATATAGACCAAAGTACAGAGGGTTAGGCTATGCTATTGTGCACCTACCTGATGCATCAGAAGGTGCGAGGCCCTTGCTAAATTCTGTGCACAGACTTTGAGATCTATGCTTTAGACTGTATCTAAACCTGCTCCAACATGGACTGACATTCTGGCCTACTTTCAGCCGATGCGACTTGTCTGTCGCTGAACAGTCGCTTTTTATGTATTCAGCACCTATGTATAATGTTGTAAAAATGCTCTAGAAGCTAAAGTCGCAGAAATGTCACACATATTTGGCCTGCAACTTTCTGTGCGACAAATTCAGACAGGAAAAATCAGTATAAATCCTTAGAAAATTATCCCCCAGTGTCTCCATCTGCTGGCGGTATTGAATAAGCATTGCTGCACTGATGGGGTATGCATTAGACGAAAAAAAAGAAGAAAAAGAAGAATAATACGCCCAGAAAAGAGGCGAAAAGGAGAAAAACGTAAAAAAACGTGAAAAAAAAGTAAGAGGAAGAGAAGGGAAAAAAAGGTGGAAATGGGTTTAAAAGTGATTTCGGCGGAGAAATATATATATATATATATATATATATATATATATATATATATATATATGCGCACACACACACATAGATATAAACGTATTCTCCGTTGAGATATTGCAGCCGCTGCTGTGTCCAGGCCCAGGAGCCTTAGCACTGTGCTGTGATGTCACTCAATACCACTGACATCACTAGGTGTAAACAACATCTCTCCTTTGCTGTGTATGTGACTATGGAGCTGTTTGGTGATGTCGTCTATTACGGCCTTCATAGAAGCAACAGGAGATTGTTGCATCCATCTTGAACCCTCAGAACTACAGTGCTATGATGTCACTCACTTCCACAGGCCTTGCAGAGTGTAAACAACAACAACCCAGCTTTGTTGTGTATGTAACCAAAGGGATTTGTGATGTCACCTAGAACCTTCACAGCAGCGACAGCTTTATGAGGAGCATCAGCACTGCTCTGCCTGAGCAGAACCATCACCGCCATAGGTTGTCAAATAACCCGGATTTAACCCACACAGGTAAGTCCAATGGGGTGCAGGCATGTCCTCTATGCTTACAGCTTCCCGTGGGTGTTGGTTTGATACCGTTTGGGGACAGCCAAGGAGGCATCTGCAGGCAACAAAGGTAGGTGTGTGCTTGTGTGTGTGTTTCCTATGCAGATCCTAAGCCCAGTGTCACATGCAAGTAGGAGGAGTAAGAAGGGTTCCTGGCAAATCCGGGTTATGGATTGCATTTAAAAAGGCCCCGTGGGAGTGCAATGGGCCCCTGTCTTGCTGCTTAGCAATAATGGTATGGGTTTAGGTTCTGCTGTGTGTACTGGTGGTTGACTGCCCCCCAGCCCAGAGTGTGCATGGAAAATTGTCTGGCAGCCTCCCTGACAGCAAGCAGTGATAGTGCCCATGAAGGGGACCTTGTTGGGCCCGCCCCTTTCACGGTTATCGCTTCTCGGCCTTTTGGCTAAGATCAAGTGTAGTATCTGTTCTTATCAGTTTAATATCTGATACGTCCCCTATCTGGGGACCATATATTAAATGGATTTTTGAGAACGGGGGCCGATTTCGAAGCTTGCTTCCGTCGCCCTATGCATTGACCCGATATGGCAGTATCTTCAGGGACAGTGCACCACCCCCTTACAGGGTTAAAAAGAAAGATTCCTACTTTCATTGCTACCTGCTTGCTGGCTAGCCAGCTAGCCAGCCCTGTGGGCCTTGCTGCTGCTGCAGCCAAAAAACAAAAGGTGGTGCTGCTGCTGCTTCTGCTGCTTCTGCTTCTGCTTGTGTCTGGCCCCTGTTGGAGCGTCCAGGCACAGGACTTCTGCTGCTGCTGACTAATGGCAATCCTTAGATGGAGGATAGGAGCATGAAGACACTGATGAGGGTTGGTGCATGACCTGTAAGGTAGGGCATGACATGATAGCAGCTGCCTTGATAGCGGTGTGGCTGAATGTTCCTATTGACAAAATAAGATTAATGCTTATGAAGAAATATAAAATCTCATCCTTCCCCAATATCGCGCCACACCCCTACCCCTTAATTCCCTGGTTGAACGTGATGGACATATGTCTTTTTTCGACCGTACTAACTATGTAACTATGTAACATAACATGGGGGGGGGGGGGGGGGGGTCTCCTGGCTGTTCACACAGGTGTGTCATTGCTGTACATTGACCATGCATTGCTTCTGTGGTATTGCAAAGGCAAAGACAAATGCTTCCAGCCATCCATTGCACTAATGGATTGGTCATCAGCTGGCTGTCTATGTCCCGCATCAATATAGACCAAAGTACAGAGGGTTAGGCTATGCTATTGTGCACCTACCTGATGCATCAGAAGGTGCGAGGCCCTTGCTAAATTCTGTGCACAGACTTTGAGATCTATGCTTTAGACTGTATCTAAACCTGCTCCAACATGGACTGACATTCTGGCCTACTTTCAGCCGATGCGACTTGTCTGTCGCTGAACAGTCGCTTTTTATGTATTCAGCACCTATGTATAATGTTGTAAAAATGCTCTAGAAGCTAAAGTCGCAGAAATGTCACACATATTTGGCCTGCAACTTTCTGTGCGACAAATTCAGACAGGAAAAATCAGTATAAATCCTTAGAAAATTATCCCCCAGTGTCTCCATCTGCTGGCGGTATTGAATAAGCATTGCTGCACTGATGGGGTATGCATTAGACGAAAAAAAAGAAGAAAAAGAAGAATAATACGCCCAGAAAAGAGGCGAAAAGGAGAAAAACGTAAAAAAACGTGAAAAAAAAGTAAGAGGAAGAGAAGGGAAAAAAAGGTGGAAATGGGTTTAAAAGTGATTTCGGCGGAGAAATATATATATATATATATATATATATATATATATATATATATGCGCACACACACACATAGATATAAACGTATTCTCCGTTGAGATATTGCAGCCGCTGCTGTGTCCAGGCCCAGGAGCCTTAGCACTGTGCTGTGATGTCACTCAATACCACTGACATCACTAGGTGTAAACAACATCTCTCCTTTGCTGTGTATGTGACTATGGAGCTGTTTGGTGATGTCGTCTATTACGGCCTTCATAGAAGCAACAGGAGATTGTTGCATCCATCTTGAACCCTCAGAACTACAGTGCTATGATGTCACTCACTTCCACAGGCCTTGCAGAGTGTAAACAACAACAACCCAGCTTTGTTGTGTATGTAACCAAAGGGATTTGTGATGTCACCTAGAACCTTCACAGCAGCGACAGCTTTATGAGGAGCATCAGCACTGCTCTGCCTGAGCAGAACCATCACCGCCATAGGTTGTCAAATAACCCGGATTTAACCCACACAGGTAAGTCCAATGGGGTGCAGGCATGTCCTCTATGCTTACAGCTTCCCGTGGGTGTTGGTTTGATACCGTTTGGGGACAGCCAAGGAGGCATCTGCAGGCAACAAAGGTAGGTGTGTGCTTGTGTGTGTGTTTCCTATGCAGATCCTAAGCCCAGTGTCACATGCAAGTAGGAGGAGTAAGAAGGGTTCCTGGCAAATCCGGGTTATGGATTGCATTTAAAAAGGCCCCGTGGGAGTGCAATGGGCCCCTGTCTTGCTGCTTAGCAATAATGGTATGGGTTTAGGTTCTGCTGTGTGTACTGGTGGTTGACTGCCCCCCAGCCCAGAGTGTGCATGGAAAATTGTCTGGCAGCCTCCCTGACAGCAAGCAGTGATAGTGCCCATGAAGGGGACCTTGTTGGGCCCGCCCCTTTCACGGTTATCGCTTCTCGGCCTTTTGGCTAAGATCAAGTGTAGTATCTGTTCTTATCAGTTTAATATCTGATACGTCCCCTATCTGGGGACCATATATTAAATGGATTTTTGAGAACGGGGGCCGATTTCGAAGCTTGCTTCCGTCGCCCTATGCATTGACCCGATATGGCAGTATCTTCGGGTACAGTGCACCACCCCCTTACAGGGTTAAAAAGAAAGATTCCTACTTTCATTGCTACCTGCTTGCTGGCTAGCCAGCTAGCCAGCCCTGTGGGCCTTGCTGCTGCTGCAGCCAAAAAACAAAAGGTGGTGCTGCTGCTGCTTCTGCTGCTTCTGCTTCTGCTTGTGTCTGGCCCCTGTTGGAGCGTCCAGGCACAGGACTTCTGCTGCTGCTGACTAAATGGCCTCCTTAATTGGATCATTTGAGTAGCCAGCACACCTGTGCAGGTAGGGCATGACATGATAGGCAGCTGCCTTGATAGCGGGTGGGTGCTGAATGTTCCTAATTGACAAAATAAGATTAATGCTTATGAAGAAATATAAAATCTCATCCCTTCCCCAATATCGCGCCACACCCCTACCCCTTAATTCCCTGGTTGAACGTGATGGACATATGTCTTTTTTCGACCGTACTAACTATGTAACTATGTAACATAACATGGGGGGGGGGGGGGGGTCTCCTGGCTGTTCACACAGGTGTGTCATTGCTGTACATTGACCATGCATTGCTTCTGTGGTATTGCAAAGGCAAAGACAAATGCTTCCAGCCATCCATTGCACTAATGGATTGGTCATCAGCTGGCTGTCTATGTCCCGCATCAATATAGACCAAAGTACAGAGGGTTAGGCTATGCTATTGTGCACCTACCTGATGCATCAGAAGGTGCGAGGCCCTTGCTAAATTCTGTGCACAGACTTTGAGATCTATGCTTTAGACTGTATCTAAACCTGCTCCAACATGGACTGACATTCTGGCCTACTTTCAGCCGATGCGACTTGTCTGTCGCTGAACAGTCGCTTTTTATGTATTCAGCACCTATGTATAATGTTGTAAAAATGCTCTAGAAGCTAAAGTCGCAGAAATGTCACACATATTTGGCCTGCAACTTTCTGTGCGACAAATTCAGACAGGAAAAATCAGTATAAATCCTTAGAAAATTATCCCCCAGTGTCTCCATCTGCTGGCGGTATTGAATAAGCATTGCTGCACTGATGGGGTATGCATTAGACGAAAAAAAAGAAGAAAAAGAAGAATAATACGCCCAGAAAAGAGGCGAAAAGGAGAAAAACGTAAAAAAACGTGAAAAAAAAGTAAGAGGAAGAGAAGGGAAAAAAAGGTGGAAATGGGTTTAAAAGTGATTTCGGCGGAGAAATATATATATATATATATATATATATATATATATATATATATGCGCACACACACACATAGATATAAACGTATTCTCCGTTGAGATATTGCAGCCGCTGCTGTGTCCAGGCCCAGGAGCCTTAGCACTGTGCTGTGATGTCACTCAATACCACTGACATCACTAGGTGTAAACAACATCTCTCCTTTGCTGTGTATGTGACTATGGAGCTGTTTGGTGATGTCGTCTATTACGGCCTTCATAGAAGCAACAGGAGATTGTTGCATCCATCTTGAACCCTCAGAACTACAGTGCTATGATGTCACTCACTTCCACAGGCCTTGCAGAGTGTAAACAACAACAACCCAGCTTTGTTGTGTATGTAACCAAAGGGATTTGTGATGTCACCTAGAACCTTCACAGCAGCGACAGCTTTATGAGGAGCATCAGCACTGCTCTGCCTGAGCAGAACCATCACCGCCATAGGTTGTCAAATAACCCGGATTTAACCCACACAGGTAAGTCCAATGGGGTGCAGGCATGTCCTCTATGCTTACAGCTTCCCGTGGGTGTTGGTTTGATACCGTTTGGGGACAGCCAAGGAGGCATCTGCAGGCAACAAAGGTAGGTGTGTGCTTGTGTGTGTGTTTCCTATGCAGATCCTAAGCCCAGTGTCACATGCAAGTAGGAGGAGTAAGAAGGGTTCCTGGCAAATCCGGGTTATGGATTGCATTTAAAAAGGCCCCGTGGGAGTGCAATGGGCCCCTGTCTTGCTGCTTAGCAATAATGGTATGGGTTTAGGTTCTGCTGTGTGTACTGGTGGTTGACTGCCCCCCAGCCCAGAGTGTGCATGGAAAATTGTCTGGCAGCCTCCCTGACAGCAAGCAGTGATAGTGCCCATGAAGGGGACCTTGTTGGGCCCGCCCCTTTCACGGTTATCGCTTCTCGGCCTTTTGGCTAAGATCAAGTGTAGTATCTGTTCTTATCAGTTTAATATCTGATACGTCCCCTATCTGGGGACCATATATTAAATGGATTTTTGAGAACGGGGGCCGATTTCGAAGCTTGCTTCCGTCGCCCTATGCATTGACCCGATATGGCAGTATCTTCGGGTACAGTGCACCACCCCCTTACAGGGTTAAAAAGAAAGATTCCTACTTTCATTGCTACCTGCTTGCTGGCTAGCCAGCTAGCCAGCCCTGTGGGCCTTGCTGCTGCTGCAGCCAAAAAACAAAAGGTGGTGCTGCTGCTGCTTCTGCTGCTTCTGCTGCTTCTGCTTCTGCTTGTGTCTGGCCCCTGTTGGAGCGTCCAGGCACAGGACTTCTGCTGCTGCTGACTAAATGGCCTCCTTAATTGGATCATTTGAGTAGCCAGCACACCTGTGCAGGTAGGGCATGACATGATAGGCAGCTGCCTTGATAGCGGGTGGGTGCTGAATGTTCCTAATTGACAAAATAAGATTAATGCTTATGAAGAAATATAAAATCTCATCCCTTCCCCAATATCGCGCCACACCCCTACCCCTTAATTCCCTGGTTGAACGTGATGGACATATGTCTTTTTTCGACCGTACTAACTATGTAACTATGTAACATAACATGGGGGGGGGGGGGGGGTCTCCTGGCTGTTCACACAGGTGTGTCATTGCTGTACATTGACCATGCATTGCTTCTGTGGTATTGCAAAGGCAAAGACAAATGCTTCCAGCCATCCATTGCACTAATGGATTGGTCATCAGCTGGCTGTCTATGTCCCGCATCAATATAGACCAAAGTACAGAGGGTTAGGCTATGCTATTGTGCACCTACCTGATGCATCAGAAGGTGCGAGGCCCTTGCTAAATTCTGTGCACAGACTTTGAGATCTATGCTTTAGACTGTATCTAAACCTGCTCCAACATGGACTGACATTCTGGCCTACTTTCAGCCGATGCGACTTGTCTGTCGCTGAACAGTCGCTTTTTATGTATTCAGCACCTATGTATAATGTTGTAAAAATGCTCTAGAAGCTAAAGTCGCAGAAATGTCACACATATTTGGCCTGCAACTTTCTGTGCGACAAATTCAGACAGGAAAAATCAGTATAAATCCTTAGAAAATTATCCCCCAGTGTCTCATCTGCTGGCGGTATTGAATAAGCATTGCTGCACTGATGGGGTATGCATTAGACGAAAAAAAAGAAGAAAAAGAAGAATAATACGCCCAGAAAAGAGGCGAAAAGGAGAAAAACGTAAAAAAACGTGAAAAAAAAGTAAGAGGAAGAGAAGGGAAAAAAAGGTGGAAATGGGTTTAAAAGTGATTTCGGCGGAGAATATATATATATATATATATATATATATATATATATATATATATGCGCACACACACACATAGATATAAACGTATTCTCCGTTGAGATATTGCAGCCGCTGCTGTGTCCAGGCCCAGGAGCCTTAGCACTGTGCTGTGATGTCACTCAATACCACTGACATCACTAGGTGTAAACAACATCTCTCCTTTGCTGTGTATGTGACTATGGAGCTGTTTGGTGATGTCGTCTATTACGGCCTTCATAGAAGCAACAGGAGATTGTTGCATCCATCTTGAACCCTCAGAACTACAGTGCTATGATGTCACTCACTTCCACAGGCCTTGCAGAGTGTAAACAACAACAACCCAGCTTTGTTGTGTATGTAACCAAAGGGATTTGTGATGTCACCTAGAACCTTCACAGCAGCGACAGCTTTATGAGGAGCATCAGCACTGCTCTGCCTGAGCAGAACCATCACCGCCATAGGTTGTCAAATAACCCGGATTTAACCCACACAGGTAAGTCCAATGGGGTGCAGGCATGTCCTCTATGCTTACAGCTTCCCGTGGGTGTTGGTTTGATACCGTTTGGGGACAGCCAAGGAGGCATCTGCAGGCAACAAAGGTAGGTGTGTGCTTGTGTGTGTGTTTCCTATGCAGATCCTAAGCCCAGTGTCACATGCAAGTAGGAGGAGTAAGAAGGGTTCCTGGCAAATCCGGGTTATGGATTGCATTTAAAAAGGCCCCGTGGGAGTGCAATGGGCCCCTGTCTTGCTGCTTAGCAATAATGGTATGGGTTTAGGTTCTGCTGTGTGTACTGGTGGTTGACTGCCCCCCAGCCCAGAGTGTGCATGGAAAATTGTCTGGCAGCCTCCCTGACAGCAAGCAGTGATAGTGCCCATGAAGGGGACCTTGTTGGGCCCGCCCCTTTCACGGTTATCGCTTCTCGGCCTTTTGGCTAAGATCAAGTGTAGTATCTGTTCTTATCAGTTTAATATCTGATACGTCCCCTATCTGGGGACCATATATTAAATGGATTTTTGAGAACGGGGGCCGATTTCGAAGCTTGCTTCCGTCGCCCTATGCATTGACCCGATATGGCAGTATCTTCGGGTACAGTGCACCACCCCCTTACAGGGTTAAAAAGAAAGATTCCTACTTTCATTGCTACCTGCTTGCTGGCTAGCCAGCTAGCCAGCCCTGTGGGCCTTGCTGCTGCTGCAGCCAAAAAACAAAAGGTGGTGCTGCTGCTGCTTCTGCTTGCTGCTTCTGCTGCTTCTGCTTCTGCTTGTGTCTGGCCCCTGTTGGAGCGTCCAGGCACAGGACTTCTGCTGCTGCTGACTAAATGGCCTCCTTAATTGGATCATTTGAGTAGCCAGCACACCTGTGCAGGTAGGGCATGACATGATAGGCAGCTGCCTTGATAGCGGGTGGGTGCTGAATGTTCCTAATTGACAAAATAAGATTAATGCTTATGAAGAAATATAAAATCTCATCCCTTCCCCAATATCGCGCCACACCCCTACCCCTTAATTCCCTGGTTGAACGTGATGGACATATGTCTTTTTTCGACCGTACTAACTATGTAACTATGTAACATAACATGGGGGGGGGGGGGGGGGGGTCTCCTGGCTGTTCACACAGGTGTGTCATTGCTGTACATTGACCATGCATTGCTTCTGTGGTATTGCAAAGGCAAAGACAAATGCTTCCAGCCATCCATTGCACTAATGGATTGGTCATCAGCTGGCTGTCTATGTCCCGCATCAATATAGACCAAAGTACAGAGGGTTAGGCTATGCTATTGTGCACCTACCTGATGCATCAGAAGGTGCGAGGCCCTTGCTAAATTCTGTGCACAGACTTTGAGATCTATGCTTTAGACTGTATCTAAACCTGCTCCAACATGGACTGACATTCTGGCCTACTTTCAGCCGATGCGACTTGTCTGTCGCTGAACAGTCGCTTTTTATGTATTCAGCACCTATGTATAATGTTGTAAAAATGCTCTAGAAGCTAAAGTCGCAGAAATGTCACACATATTTGGCCTGCAACTTTCTGTGCGACAAATTCAGACAGGAAAAATCAGTATAAATCCTTAGAAAATTATCCCCCAGTGTCTCCATCTGCTGGCGGTATTGAATAAGCATTGCTGCACTGATGGGGTATGCATTAGACGAAAAAAAAGAAGAAAAAGAAGAATAATACGCCCAGAAAAGAGGCGAAAAGGAGAAAAACGTAAAAAAACGTGAAAAAAAAGTAAGAGGAAGAGAAGGGAAAAAAAGGTGGAAATGGGTTTAAAAGTGATTTCGGCGGAGAAATATATATATATATATATATATATATATATATATATATATATATGCGCACACACACACATAGATATAAACGTATTCTCCGTTGAGATATTGCAGCCGCTGCTGTGTCCAGGCCCAGGAGCCTTAGCACTGTGCTGTGATGTCACTCAATACCACTGACATCACTAGGTGTAAACAACATCTCTCCTTTGCTGTGTATGTGACTATGGAGCTGTTTGGTGATGTCGTCTATTACGGCCTTCATAGAAGCAACAGGAGATTGTTGCATCCATCTTGAACCCTCAGAACTACAGTGCTATGATGTCACTCACTTCCACAGGCCTTGCAGAGTGTAAACAACAACAACCCAGCTTTGTTGTGTATGTAACCAAAGGGATTTGTGATGTCACCTAGAACCTTCACAGCAGCGACAGCTTTATGAGGAGCATCAGCACTGCTCTGCCTGAGCAGAACCATCACCGCCATAGGTTGTCAAATAACCCGGATTTAACCCACACAGGTAAGTCCAATGGGGTGCAGGCATGTCCTCTATGCTTACAGCTTCCCGTGGGTGTTAGTTTGATACCGTTTGGGGACAGCCAAGGAGGCATCTGCAGGCAACAAAGGTAGGTGTGTGCTTGTGTGTGTGTTTCCTATGCAGATCCTAAGCCCAGTGTCACATGCAAGTAGGAGGAGTAAGAAGGGTTCCTGGCAAATCCGGGTTATGGATTGCATTTAAAAAGGCCCCGTGGGAGTGCAATGGGCCCCTGTCTTGCTGCTTAGCAATAATGGTATGGGTTTAGGTTCTGCTGTGTGTACTGGTGGTTGACTGCCCCCCAGCCCAGAGTGTGCATGGAAAATTGTCTGGCAGCCTCCCTGACAGCAAGCAGTGATAGTGCCCATGAAGGGGACCTTGTTGGGCCCGCCCCTTTCACGGTTATCGCTTCTCGGCCTTTTGGCTAAGATCAAGAGGTGCGAGGTGGATTGCAGGAGCTATCCCTTGCGGGGGCTACTGTGAATTGTGCGATAATGGCTTTCCAGAGCCGAATTAATTACCTGAAAGATGGAGAGACCAGGATAAAGAATGGATTTCGTGTGGATATCCTTGAAAGTGCATTGGACAAGTTCAGCTTGGAACATCTTGTGAAGAACATCTTCCTAAAGACCTTGCTGGTGAAAAAGCAGGATATTCTATGTCTGCAGCAGCATGGGAGAGCTTCATATGTCCTTGTGCTTGAATCTCACAGCGCCTGTCAGAATCTGCACTACCAATTAAAGTCCAAGCTGAATTCACCTGAGCTGGATGGACTTACCTTCACTGTGTTATACACTGCAGGAGAGACAAACCTGGTGGTGTTCATGTACAATCCGTATGTGAATCTGGCTGACATTGGGCGCTTTCTCCAGAGATATTGCTCTGAGGTGAAAGGAGGAGAGAAAATCTTCAATACAGAGGATCTCTGGACTGGTAAATACAAGTTCCGTGTGAAGTTTAGAGCTGATCCTGATGGAATTGAGGGCATGCAACATCCGCCCTCCAGCTTTACAATTGGCAGAGACAGAGGCTACCTGTTTTATAACAACATGCCGGAATTTTGCAGAAAATGCAGGAGCTTTGGCCACAGACAGGATGCTTGCACTTCACCATCTGTGCAGTTCTGTGGTCGCTGCGGCAAAGCTGGACATACCTCAGGAGGTTGCACGGAGGAGGTGGTGTGCAATCTCTGCGGGCAACGTGGACATGTGTTCAAAGACTGTCTGTACAGGTCCAGAACTTGGGCGGAGGTCGCTGCATCATCTTGTGACCAGGCTGCTGCTGCTGCTGCTGCTATTGCTGCCACACCCGAGGCTGGATCCAAACCTGTGGACACTATTCAGACTGCGGATCCTGTTCCTGTTGCTGTTACTGTTGGGTCTGTTCAGACTGCAGTCTCTGCAGTTAAAAAGAAAGAGACTGTAAAACCTGCTGCTGTAAAGCCAGATGTTATCCAGCGGAAAGTTGGTGGCAGTGAACCCCGTGCTGTCCCTGCTGTCACCATGGGGGCGGTGGAGTCGGTGGTCGCTGTCACTGAGTCGGACTTTGCCGAGTCAGATATGGAGCAGGGATCATCTGTGGCTACACTTGCAAGAGACTGGTCAGAGGAAATGGAGGTTGAAGACTTGAAAAAAAAGAGAAAGAAAGATCCTGTTGTCTCAGATGTGAACAGTGGCCAAACAAAACGGTTACTGGTTGCACCATCTCAAGTAATCCAGGAACTTACATCTCCTGAGTCTGAGGCAGCAACTCCTGAAAAGGGTTAAATGGCTACCATCAGCATTGCCTCGCTTAATGCGAGAGGAATAAAGAGTCCTGCAAGGAGGGCTGCTTTTTTTTCATTTTTGTCAACTTTGAATGCAAGAATTTTTCTAATTCAAGAATGTGGAATTTATCATCACATGAATTATGAATACCTGAGAACTGACTGGATATATGGCCCATCTATCTGGTCAGGTGACAACTCAAACAAGAACTCTGGAGTTGGAATACTTTTTAAGGGCCAGGACTTTAACATCATGTCCTTTGTGGAAATTGTGCCTGGGAGGGCATTGCTTGTGAATGTACAATATAATGGAGTGGAGTTGAGGATTATTAACATCTATGCCTCCCCTGTTAAAGAAGAAAGATCCTCCCTCCTAGAGATTGTGCAGTTGTATTTGCATGGAGCTACCTCTCTTGTCTTGGGAGGAGATTTTAACTGTGTGTTGCCTGATGAGAGGAGAGTCTCTGGGTCTGTGAGAAAAGACAAGACTGAAGTGCAGCTGAAGAATCTAATTCAGGACAACAGATTGCAAGATGCCTGGAGAAGTCAAAACCCATCTGACCCTGGTTACACCTGGGAAAGTAACATCTATAAATCCAGAATTGACTTTGTCCTTATTTCTGAAAATATAAAAATAAATAATGCTAAACTCACAGATAATGTCTTGTCTGACCACAAACTTCTCTCTGTGGAAATTTACTTACCTGATGTCATCAAAGGGAAAGGTGTTTGGAGACTGAACTCACAGCTCCTAGAAGATGAAATCATAAAGAGAGACTTTGTTATTTATTATAAAAAACTAAAAAATCTCCAACAGCGGTTTGCATCAATGCTGGACTGGTGGGAGCATGCAAAGGCCAAAATAAAAGAATTTTTTATGCGTGCTGGTGTGAACAAAGCCAAGGAGAAGCAAAGGTGGTTTAAAAGACTAAACACAAAACTGCAAACCTGTTACCAGCTGAGGAGCATTGGTGTGAACATGGATGATACAATTGTAAAGGTGAAAGAGGAGATAAAGAAAGCTGTGGAAGGAAAAGGTAAAGAAATTATTTATAATGCAAAAGTGGAACATATGGAAAAAAATGAGACTTGCTCACGCTTCTTTTTAAAGAAACTTGTTGAAAAGAAAGAATTAATAAAAAATCTTGATGGTGAGACTACTAAAGATGGACTTTTAAATAAAGCACACAGTTTTTATCATGATCTTTTTAGTGAAAAACACATTGACTCTGACTTTTTACCCGAAGTAATGGACTCTGTGCAATATTGTCTGAGTGATCAGGACAAAGATGTTTTGTGCAATAGTGTGAATATGGCTGAAGTGGAAAGTGCAGTAAAGAGTTTTTTAAAAGGGAAAACTCCTGGATCTGATGGATTACAAATAGAATTTTACCTGTCTTTTTGGGAAATTTTAAAGTCTGATTTTTATGCTGTTCTTAAAGAGGTTTTTAACTGTGAGAAGCTGCCTGAGTCCTGGAGGAGTGGTGTGGTGACTTTGTTGTACAAGAAAGGAGACAAGACAAAGCTAGAAAATTGGAGACCAATCACTCTACTCAATGTGGACTATAAAATTTTTGCAAAAATCTTGGTCAACCGCATGAAGCTAGTGATTGAGACGGTGATCCACCCTGACCAAGTATGTGGTGTCCCAGGGCATGCAGTGTGGGAGCATCTCAATGTCATCAGAGATGCCATCTGGTACCAGCAGGAGCGCCAACAGAAGCTTGCAGTGTTATCTCTTGATTTTATGAAAGCATATGACAGAGTTTCCCACCAGCATTTATGGACTGTTTTAAAAAAGATGGGTTTTCCAGAGAGTTTTATCAAGCATGTTGCACTTTTATACAATGACTGCTTTAGCAAAATTTTAGTCAATGGGTTTTTATCTGAAGATGTTTTACTGAGTTCGGGCGTTAAGCAAGGATGCCCTTTGTCACCGCTGCTATTTATATGTGCAATAGAACCCCTACTGGCTATGCTGAGAAAGGACAAGGTGATCAGAGGGGTCCCCATACCAGGGGGTAATGGACAGTTTACGAAAACCCTTGCATATATGGATGATGTGACCATTTTATGTGACTCAGAAGTATCTGTCAGAAGAGCCTTGATGAAGACTGAATTTTTTTGCCAAGCATCTGCTTTTAAACTAAATATTGCTAAATGTGAATGTTTGGGGATTGGGAAGTGGTCAAATACAGACATCCCCCAACTAAAGATCCAGAGTGAGAAAATAAAGGTTTTAGGAGTGGTTTTTAATGCAAAAAATGATGGAGAGGAGAGTTGGAACATTATTAAAGAAAAGGTACAGAAAAAAATTGACTTTTGGAAGCTTAGGAAACTATCAATTGAAGGGAAGCTTTTAATTATACGTTCCTTGCTTTTACCTGTTTTATTGTACCTTAACACAGTGTTTCCTCCATCAGAGACTGTTCTTAAAAACCTGCAAAAACAATTTTTTCATTTTATCTGGAGTTCAAGGATGGAAAAACTCAAGAGAGACATTATGTACAAGCTGCACAAAAATGGAGGTAAAAACGTTCCTAATCTTAAAAATTTTTTATACCTGAAGTTTTTTAGCATGTGTTTTAAGACTGTTTTATCCTCTAAACAATGGACATTTTATCTAAAGTATGCTGCTGGTGATATATTTAGAAAAAGAAAATGGATTCACCTACCTCAGACATCCCCTGTTTTAATCATACCTCCAAAGCACTATATGGTTTTAGAGAAAGTGATTCGTCTGTATAACTTGAAAGACATGGACATTGAGATTCTCAAGCATCCCAAAAGAATAGAGATGGAGCTCAGGAGATCGGAGCAAACCTCTGGGATTTTAAACTTCTCTAAAACAAAATGTGACAGAGTGTGGAGGATGGTTAATGCACCGTATCTGGAGAATTGCAATAAAGATCTTGCATGGTCAATAGCACATGAGTGTGTACCTACCAGACACTTTCAGCACAGACGGGGATTGTGCAATACTTCAAGATGTCCAAGAGGAAGCTGTGGAGGAGAAGAGACAGTCTTACATGTGTTTTGGAACTGTTTTTATGCTCAAGAGGTGTGGAAAAGTGTGGCGAGTCTTTTAATGTTTCTTACCGGTCTAAAGACTTTTAATCATGAAGTTGTTTTATTCGGGAATTTTACGAGTCAAAATAAAGATACAGAGAGAGTGATATGGACTGTTGTGAATACCGTCAAGAATGCCTTATGGAAGTCTCGCAATATTTTGGTTTTCCAGAAAGACTTGATTAGTGAAAGTGACTGTTTTAAACTTGCACTGAGTGATCTTTTTGTCTACTATTTATTGGACAAAAAGAGACTGGGGGCCCAGAAAGCTAATTCACTTTGGCACTTTAGTCTTTGGAATGCAATAATGTGATATGTAATATGATGCATTTTGAATAGTAGTGAAAGTTTACTTGTATGTATTTCTTGTTTTTGCACTTTACTAATAAAAACGTAAAAAAAAATCTGTTCTTATCAGTTTAATATCTGATACGTCCCCTATCTGGGGACCATATATTAAATGGATTTTTGAGAACGGGGGCCGATTTCGAAGCTTGCTTCCGTCGCCCTATGCATTGACCCGATATGGCAGTATCTTCGGGTACAGTGCACCACCCCCTTACAGGGTTAAAAAGAAAGATTCCTACTTTCATTGCTACCTGCTTGCTGGCTAGCCAGCTAGCCAGCCCTGTGGGCCTTGCTGCTGCTGCAGCCAAAAAACAAAAGGTGGTGCTGCTGCTGCTTCTGCTGCTTCTGCTTCTGCTTGTGTCTGGCCCCTGTTGGAGCGTCCAGGCACAGGACTTCTGCTGCTGCTGACTAAATGGCCTCCTTAATTGGATCATTTGAGTAGCCAGCACACCTGTGCAGGTAGGGCATGACATGATAGGCAGCTGCCTTGATAGCGGGTGGGTGCTGAATGTTCCTAATTGACAAAATAAGATTAATGCTTATGAAGAAATATAAAATCTCATCCCTTCCCCAATATCGCGCCACACCCCTACCCCTTAATTCCCTGGTTGAACGTGATGGACATATGTCTTTTTTCGACCGTACTAACTATGTAACTATGTAACATAACATGGGGGGGGGGGGGGGGGGGTCTCCTGGCTGTTCACACAGGTGTGTCATTGCTGTACATTGACCATGCATTGCTTCTGTGGTATTGCAAAGGCAAAGACAAATGCTTCCAGCCATCCATTGCACTAATGGATTGGTCATCAGCTGGCTGTCTATGTCCCGCATCAATATAGACCAAAGTACAGAGGGTTAGGCTATGCTATTGTGCACCTACCTGATGCATCAGAAGGTGCGAGGCCCTTGCTAAATTCTGTGCACAGACTTTGAGATCTATGCTTTAGACTGTATCTAAACCTGCTCCAACATGGACTGACATTCTGGCCTACTTTCAGCCGATGCGACTTGTCTGTCGCTGAACAGTCGCTTTTTATGTATTCAGCACCTATGTATAATGTTGTAAAAATGCTCTAGAAGCTAAAGTCGCAGAAATGTCACACATATTTGGCCTGCAACTTTCTGTGCGACAAATTCAGACAGGAAAAATCAGTATAAATCCTTAGAAAATTATCCCCCAGTGTCTCCATCTGCTGGCGGTATTGAATAAGCATTGCTGCACTGATGGGGTATGCATTAGACGAAAAAAAAGAAGAAAAAGAAGAATAATACGCCCAGAAAAGAGGCGAAAAGGAGAAAAACGTAAAAAAACGTGAAAAAAAAGTAAGAGGAAGAGAAGGGAAAAAAAGGTGGAAATGGGTTTAAAAGTGATTTCGGCGGAGAAATATATATATATATATATATATATATATATATATATATATATGCGCACACACACACATAGATATAAACGTATTCTCCGTTGAGATATTGCAGCCGCTGCTGTGTCCAGGCCCAGGAGCCTTAGCACTGTGCTGTGATGTCACTCAATACCACTGACATCACTAGGTGTAAACAACATCTCTCCTTTGCTGTGTATGTGACTATGGAGCTGTTTGGTGATGTCGTCTATTACGGCCTTCATAGAAGCAACAGGAGATTGTTGCATCCATCTTGAACCCTCAGAACTACAGTGCTATGATGTCACTCACTTCCACAGGCCTTGCAGAGTGTAAACAACAACAACCCAGCTTTGTTGTGTATGTAACCAAAGGGATTTGTGATGTCACCTAGAACCTTCACAGCAGCGACAGCTTTATGAGGAGCATCAGCACTGCTCTGCCTGAGCAGAACCATCACCGCCATAGGTTGTCAAATAACCCGGATTTAACCCACACAGGTAAGTCCAATGGGGTGCAGGCATGTCCTCTATGCTTACAGCTTCCCGTGGGTGTTGGTTTGATACCGTTTGGGGACAGCCAAGGAGGCATCTGCAGGCAACAAAGGTAGGTGTGTGCTTGTGTGTGTGTTTCCTATGCAGATCCTAAGCCCAGTGTCACATGCAAGTAGGAGGAGTAAGAAGGGTTCCTGGCAAATCCGGGTTATGGATTGCATTTAAAAAGGCCCCGTGGGAGTGCAATGGGCCCCTGTCTTGCTGCTTAGCAATAATGGTATGGGTTTAGGTTCTGCTGTGTGTACTGGTGGTTGACTGCCCCCCAGCCCAAAGTGTGCATGGAAAATTGTCTGGCAGCCTCCCTGACAGCAAGCAGTGATAGTGCCCATGAAGGGGACCTTGTTGGGCCCGCCCCTTTCACGGTTATCGCTTCTCGGCCTTTTGGCTAAGATCAAGTGTAGTATCTGTTCTTATCAGTTTAATATCTGATACGTCCCCTATCTGGGGACCATATATTAAATGGATTTTTGAGAACGGGGGCCGATTTCGAAGCTTGCTTCCGTCGCCCTATGCATTGACCCGATATGGCAGTATCTTCGGGTACAGTGCACCACCCCCTTACAGGGTTAAAAAGAAAGATTCCTACTTTCATTGCTACCTGCTTGCTGGCTAGCCAGCTAGCCAGCCCTGTGGGCCTTGCTGCTGCTGCAGCCAAAAAACAAAAGGTGGTGCTGCTGCTGCTTCTGCTGCTTCTGCTTCTGCTTGTGTCTGGCCCCTGTTGGAGCGTCCAGGCACAGGACTTCTGCTGCTGCTGACTAAATGGCCTCCTTAATTGGATCATTTGAGTAGCCAGCACACCTGTGCAGGTAGGGCATGACATGATAGGCAGCTGCCTTGATAGCGGGTGGGTGCTGAATGTTCCTAATTGACAAAATAAGATTAATGCTTATGAAGAAATATAAAATCTCATCCCTTCCCCAATATCGCGCCACACCCCTACCCCTTAATTCCCTGGTTGAACGTGATGGACATATGTCTTTTTTCGACCGTACTAACTATGTAACTATGTAACATAACATGGGGGGGGGGGGGGGGGGGTCTCCTGGCTGTTCACACAGGTGTGTCATTGCTGTACATTGACCATGCATTGCTTCTGTGGTATTGCAAAGGCAAAGACAAATGCTTCCAGCCATCCATTGCACTAATGGATTGGTCATCAGCTGGCTGTCTATGTCCCGCATCAATATAGACCAAAGTACAGAGGGTTAGGCTATGCTATTGTGCACCTACCTGATGCATCAGAAGGTGCGAGGCCCTTGCTAAATTCTGTGCACAGACTTTGAGATCTATGCTTTAGACTGTATCTAAACCTGCTCCAACATGGACTGACATTCTGGCCTACTTTCAGCCGATGCGACTTGTCTGTCGCTGAACAGTCGCTTTTTATGTATTCAGCACCTATGTATAATGTTGTAAAAATGCTCTAGAAGCTAAAGTCGCAGAAATGTCACACATATTTGGCCTGCAACTTTCTGTGCGACAAATTCAGACAGGAAAAATCAGTATAAATCCTTAGAAAATTATCCCCCAGTGTCTCCATCTGCTGGCGGTATTGAATAAGCATTGCTGCACTGATGGGGTATGCATTAGACGAAAAAAAAGAAGAAAAAGAAGAATAATACGCCCAGAAAAGAGGCGAAAAGGAGAAAAACGTAAAAAAACGTGAAAAAAAAGTAAGAGGAAGAGAAGGGAAAAAAAGGTGGAAATGGGTTTAAAAGTGATTTCGGCGGAGAAATATATATATATATATATATATATATATATATATATATATATATATATATGCGCACACACACACATAGATATAAACGTATTCTCCGTTGAGATATTGCAGCCGCTGCTGTGTCCAGGCCCAGGAGCCTTAGCACTGTGCTGTGATGTCACTCAATACCACTGACATCACTAGGTGTAAACAACATCTCTCCTTTGCTGTGTATGTGACTATGGAGCTGTTTGGTGATGTCGTCTATTACGGCCTTCATAGAAGCAACAGGAGATTGTTGCATCCATCTTGAACCCTCAGAACTACAGTGCTATGATGTCACTCACTTCCACAGGCCTTGCAGAGTGTAAACAACAACAACCCAGCTTTGTTGTGTATGTAACCAAAGGGATTTGTGATGTCACCTAGAACCTTCACAGCAGCGACAGCTTTATGAGGAGCATCAGCACTGCTCTGCCTGAGCAGAACCATCACCGCCATAGGTTGTCAAATAACCCGGATTTAACCCACACAGGTAAGTCCAATGGGGTGCAGGCATGTCCTCTATGCTTACAGCTTCCCGTGGGTGTTGGTTTGATACCGTTTGGGGACAGCCAAGGAGGCATCTGCAGGCAACAAAGGTAGGTGTGTGCTTGTGTGTGTGTTTCCTATGCAGATCCTAAGCCCAGTGTCACATGCAAGTAGGAGGAGTAAGAAGGGTTCCTGGCAAATCCGGGTTATGGATTGCATTTAAAAAGGCCCCGTGGGAGTGCAATGGGCCCCTGTCTTGCTGCTTAGCAATAATGGTATGGGTTTAGGTTCTGCTGTGTGTACTGGTGGTTGACTGCCCCCCAGCCCAGAGTGTGCATGGAAAATTGTCTGGCAGCCTCCCTGACAGCAAGCAGTGATAGTGCCCATGAAGGGGACCTTGTTGGGCCCGCCCCTTTCACGGTTATCGCTTCTCGGCCTTTTGGCTAAGATCAAGTGTAGTATCTGTTCTTATCAGTTTAATATCTGATACGTCCCCTATCTGGGGACCATATATTAAATGGATTTTTGAGAACGGGGGCCGATTTCGAAGCTTGCTTCCGTCGCCCTATGCATTGACCCGATATGGCAGTATCTTCGGGTACAGTGCACCACCCCCTTACAGGGTTAAAAAGAAAGATTCCTACTTTCATTGCTACCTGCTTGCTGGCTAGCCAGCTAGCCAGCCCTGTGGGCCTTGCTGCTGCTGCAGCCAAAAAACAAAAGGTGGTGCTGCTGCTGCTTCTGCTGCTTCTGCTTCTGCTTGTGTCTGGCCCCTGTTGGAGCGTCCAGGCACAGGACTTCTGCTGCTGCTGACTAAATGGCCTCCTTAATTGGATCATTTGAGTAGCCAGCACACCTGTGCAGGTAGGGCATGACATGATAGGCAGCTGCCTTGATAGCGGGTGGGTGCTGAATGTTCCTAATTGACAAAATAAGATTAATGCTTATGAAGAAATATAAAATCTCATCCCTTCCCCAATATCGCGCCACACCCCTACCCCTTAATTCCCTGGTTGAACGTGATGGACATATGTCTTTTTTCGACCGTACTAACTATGTAACTATGTAACATAACATGGGGGGGGGGGGGGGGGGGTCT
This sequence comes from Hyla sarda, assembly GCF_029499605.1. Classification (NCBI taxonomy): domain Eukaryota; kingdom Metazoa; phylum Chordata; class Amphibia; order Anura; family Hylidae; genus Hyla; species Hyla sarda. The sequence goes on along the minus strand of NW_026610950.1, from coordinate 16,915 downwards.
CCTGGCTGTTCACACAGGTGTGTCATTGCTGTACATTGACCATGCATTGCTTCTGTGGTATTGCAAAGGCAAAGACAAATGCTTCCAGCCATCCATTGCACTAATGGATTGGTCATCAGCTGGCTGTCTATGTCCCGCATCAATATAGACCAAAGTACAGAGGGTTAGGCTATGCTATTGTGCACCTACCTGATGCATCAGAAGGTGCGAGGCCCTTGCTAAATTCTGTGCACAGACTTTGAGATCTATGCTTTAGACTGTATCTAAACCTGCTCCAACATGGACTGACATTCTGGCCTACTTTCAGCCGATGCGACTTGTCTGTCGCTGAACAGTCGCTTTTTATGTATTCAGCACCTATGTATAATGTTGTAAAAATGCTCTAGAAGCTAAAGTCGCAGAAATGTCACACATATTTGGCCTGCAACTTTCTGTGCGACAAATTCAGACAGGAAAAATCAGTATAAATCCTTAGAAAATTATCCCCCAGTGTCTCCATCTGCTGGCGGTATTGAATAAGCATTGCTGCACTGATGGGGTATGCATTAGACGAAAAAAAAGAAGAAAAAGAAGAATAATACGCCCAGAAAAGAGGCGAAAAGGAGAAAAACGTAAAAAAACGTGAAAAAAAAGTAAGAGGAAGAGAAGGGAAAAAAAGGTGGAAATGGGTTTAAAAGTGATTTCGGCGGAGATATATATATATATATATATATATATATATATATATATATATATGCGCACACACACACATAGATATAAACGTATTCTCCGTTGAGATATTGCAGCCGCTGCTGTGTCCAGGCCCAGGAGCCTTAGCACTGTGCTGTGATGTCACTCAATACCACTGACATCACTAGGTGTAAACAACATCTCTCCTTTGCTGTGTATGTGACTATGGAGCTGTTTGGTGATGTCGTCTATTACGGCCTTCATAGAAGCAACAGGAGATTGTTGCATCCATCTTGAACCCTCAGAACTACAGTGCTATGATGTCACTCACTTCCACAGGCCTTGCAGAGTGTAAACAACAACAACCCAGCTTTGTTGTGTATGTAACCAAAGGGATTTGTGATGTCACCTAGAACCTTCACAGCAGCGACAGCTTTATGAGGAGCATCAGCACTGCTCTGCCTGAGCAGAACCATCACCGCCATAGGTTGTCAAATAACCCGGATTTAACCCACACAGGTAAGTCCAATGGGGTGCAGGCATGTCCTCTATGCTTACAGCTTCCCGTGGGTGTTGGTTTGATACCGTTTGGGGACAGCCAAGGAGGCATCTGCAGGCAACAAAGGTAGGTGTGTGCTTGTGTGTGTGTTTCCTATGCAGATCCTAAGCCCAGTGTCACATGCAAGTAGGAGGAGTAAGAAGGGTTCCTGGCAAATCCGGGTTATGGATTGCATTTAAAAAGGCCCCGTGGGAGTGCAATGGGCCCCTGTCTTGCTGCTTAGCAATAATGGTATGGGTTTAGGTTCTGCTGTGTGTACTGGTGGTTGACTGCCCCCCAGCCCAGAGTGTGCATGGAAAATTGTCTGGCAGCCTCCCTGACAGCAAGCAGTGATAGTGCCCATGAAGGGGACCTTGTTGGGCCCGCCCCTTTCACGGTTATCGCTTCTCGGCCTTTTGGCTAAGATCAAGTGTAGTATCTGTTCTTATCAGTTTAATATCTGATACGTCCCCTATCTGGGGACCATATATTAAATGGATTTTTGAGAACGGGGGCCGATTTCGAAGCTTGCTTCCGTCGCCCTATGCATTGACCCGATATGGCAGTATCTTCGGGTACAGTGCACCACCCCCTTACAGGGTTAAAAAGAAAGATTCCTACTTTCATTGCTACCTGCTTGCTGGCTAGCCAGCTAGCCAGCCCTGTGGGCCTTGCTGCTGCTGCAGCCAAAAAACAAAAGGTGGTGCTGCTGCTGCTTCTGCTGCTTCTGCTTCTGCTTGTGTCTGGCCCCTGTTGGAGCGTCCAGGCACAGGACTTCTGCTGCTGCTGACTAAATGGCCTCCTTAATTGGATCATTTGAGTAGCCAGCACACCTGTGCAGGTAGGGCATGACATGATAGGCAGCTGCCTTGATAGCGGGTGGGTGCTGAATGTTCCTAATTGACAAAATAAGATTAATGCTTATGAAGAAATATAAAATCTCATCCCTTCCCCAATATCGCGCCACACCCCTACCCCTTAATTCCCTGGTTGAACGTGATGGACATATGTCTTTTTTCGACCGTACTAACTATGTAACTATGTAACATAACATGGGGGGGGGGGGGGGGGGGGGTCTCCTGGCTGTTCACACAGGTGTGTCATTGCTGTACATTGACCATGCATTGCTTCTGTGGTATTGCAAAGGCAAAGACAAATGCTTCCAGCCATCCATTGCACTAATGGATTGGTCATCAGCTGGCTGTCTATGTCCCGCATCAATATAGACCAAAGTACAGAGGGTTAGGCTATGCTATTGTGCACCTACCTGATGCATCAGAAGGTGCGAGGCCCTTGCTAAATTCTGTGCACAGACTTTGAGATCTATGCTTTAGACTGTATCTAAACCTGCTCCAACATGGACTGACATTCTGGCCTACTTTCAGCCGATGCGACTTGTCTGTCGCTGAACAGTCGCTTTTTATGTATTCAGCACCTATGTATAATGTTGTAAAAATGCTCTAGAAGCTAAAGTCGCAGAAATGTCACACATATTTGGCCTGCAACTTTCTGTGCGACAAATTCAGACAGGAAAAATCAGTATAAATCCTTAGAAAATTATCCCCCAGTGTCTCCATCTGCTGGCGGTATTGAATAAGCATTGCTGCACTGATGGGGTATGCATTAGACGAAAAAAAAGAAGAATAATACGCCCAGAAAAGAGGCGAAAAGGAGAAAAACGTAAAAAAACGTGAAAAAAAAGTAAGAGGAAGAGAAGGGAAAAAAAGGTGGAAATGGGTTTAAAAGTGATTTCGGCGGAGAAATATATATATATATATATATATATATATATATATATATATATATATATATGCGCACACACACACATAGATATAAACGTATTCTCCGTTGAGATATTGCAGCCGCTGCTGTGTCCAGGCCCAGGAGCCTTAGCACTGTGCTGTGATGTCACTCAATACCACTGACATCACTAGGTGTAAACAACATCTCTCCTTTGCTGTGTATGTGACTATGGAGCTGTTTGGTGATGTCGTCTATTACGGCCTTCATAGAAGCAACAGGAGATTGTTGCATCCATCTTGAACCCTCAGAACTACAGTGCTATGATGTCACTCACTTCCACAGGCCTTGCAGAGTGTAAACAACAACAACCCAGCTTTGTTGTGTATGTAACCAAAGGGATTTGTGATGTCACCTAGAACCTTCACAGCAGCGACAGCTTTATGAGGAGCATCAGCACTGCTCTGCCTGAGCAGAACCATCACCGCCATAGGTTGTCAAATAACCCGGATTTAACCCACACAGGTAAGTCCAATGGGGTGCAGGCATGTCCTCTATGCTTACAGCTTCCCGTGGGTGTTGGTTTGATACCGTTTGGGGACAGCCAAGGAGGCATCTGCAGGCAACAAAGGTAGGTGTGTGCTTGTGTGTGTGTTTCCTATGCAGATCCTAAGCCCAGTGTCACATGCAAGTAGGAGGAGTAAGAAGGGTTCCTGGCAAATCCGGGTTATGGATTGCATTTAAAAAGGCCCCGTGGGAGTGCAATGGGCCCCTGTCTTGCTGCTTAGCAATAATGGTACGGGTTTAGGTTCTGCTGTGTGTACTGGTGGTTGACTGCCCCCCAGCCCAGAGTGTGCATGGAAAATTGTCTGGCAGCCTCCCTGACAGCAAGCAGTGATAGTGCCCATGAAGGGGACCTTGTTGGGCCCGCCCCTTTCATGGTTATCGCTTCTCGGCCTTTTGGCTAAGATCAAGTGTAGTATCTGTTCTTATCAGTTTAATATCTGATACGTCCCCTATCTGGGGACCATATATTAAATGGATTTTTGAGAACGGGGGCCGATTTCGAAGCTTGCTTCCGTCGCCCTATGCATTGACCCGATATGGCAGTATCTTCGGGTACAGTGCACCACCCCCTTACAGGGTTAAAAAGAAAGATTCCTACTTTCATTGCTACCTGCTTGCTGGCTAGCCAGCTAGCCAGCCCTGTGGGCCTTGCTGCTGCTGCAGCCAAAAAACAAAAGGTGGTGCTGCTGCTGCTTCTGCTGCTTCTGCTTCTGCTTGTGTCTGGCCCCTGTTGGAGCGTCCAGGCACAGGACTTCTGCTGCTGCTGACTAAATGGCCTCCTTAATTGGATCATTTGAGTAGCCAGCACACCTGTGCAGGTAGGGCATGACATGATAGGCAGCTGCCTTGATAGCGGGTGGGTGCTGAATGTTCCTAATTGACAAAATAAGATTAATGCTTATGAAGAAATATAAAATCTCATCCCTTCCCCAATATCGCGCCACACCCCTACCCCTTAATTCCCTGGTTGAACGTGATGGACATATGTCTTTTTTCGACCGTACTAACTATGTAACTATGTAACATAACATGGGGGGGGGGTCTCCTGGCTGTTCACACAGGTGTGTCATTGCTGTACATTGACCATGCATTGCTTCTGTGGTATTGCAAAGGCAAAGACAAATGCTTCCAGCCATCCATTGCACTAATGGATTGGTCATCAGCTGGCTGTCTATGTCCCGCATCAATATAGACCAAAGTACAGAGGGTTAGGCTATGCTATTGTGCACCTACCTGATGCATCAGAAGGTGCGAGGCCCTTGCTAAATTCTGTGCACAGACTTTGAGATCTATGCTTTAGACTGTATCTAAACCTGCTCCAACATGGACTGACATTCTGGCCTACTTTCAGCCGATGCGACTTGTCTGTCGCTGAACAGTCGCTTTTTATGTATTCAGCACCTATGTATAATGTTGTAAAAATGCTCTAGAAGCTAAAGTCGCAGAAATGTCACACATATTTGGCCTGCAACTTTCTGTGCGACAAATTCAGACAGGAAAAATCAGTATAAATCCTTAGAAAATTATCCCCCAGTGTCTCCATCTGCTGGCGGTATTGAATAAGCATTGCTGCACTGATGGGGTATGCATTAGACGAAAAAAAAGAAGAAAAAGAAGAATAATACGCCCAGAAAAGAGGCGAAAAGGAGAAAAACGTAAAAAAACGTGAAAAAAAAGTAAGAGGAAGAGAAGGGAAAAAAAGGTGGAAATGGGTTTAAAAGTGATTTCGGCGGAGAAATATATATATATATATATATATATATATATATATATATATATATATATATATATGCGCACACACACACATAGATATAAACGTATTCTCCGTTGAGATATTGCAGCCGCTGCTGTGTCCAGGCCCAGGAGCCTTAGCACTGTGCTGTGATGTCACTCAATACCACTGACATCACTAGGTGTAAACAACATCTCTCCTTTGCTGTGTATGTGACTATGGAGCTGTTTGGTGATGTCGTCTATTACGGCCTTCATAGAAGCAACAGGAGATTGTTGCATCCATCTTGAACCCTCAGAACTACAGTGCTATGATGTCACTCACTTCCACAGGCCTTGCAGAGTGTAAACAACAACAACCCAGCTTTGTTGTGTATGTAACCAAAGGGATTTGTGATGTCACCTAGAACCTTCACAGCAGCGACAGCTTTATGAGGAGCATCAGCACTGCTCTGCCTGAGCAGAACCATCACCGCCATAGGTTGTCAAATAACCCGGATTTAACCCACACAGGTAAGTCCAATGGGGTGCAGGCATGTCCTCTATGCTTACAGCTTCCCGTGGGTGTTGGTTTGATACCGTTTGGGGACAGCCAAGGAGGCATCTGCAGGCAACAAAGGTAGGTGTGTGCTTGTGTGTGTGTTTCCTATGCAGATCCTAAGCCCAGTGTCACATGCAAGTAGGAGGAGTAAGAAGGGTTCCTGGCAAATCCGGGTTATGGATTGCATTTAAAAAGGCCCCGTGGGAGTGCAATGGGCCCCTGTCTTGCTGCTTAGCAATAATGGTATGGGTTTAGGTTCTGCTGTGTGTACTGGTGGTTGACTGCCCCCCAGCCCAGAGTGTGCATGGAAAATTGTCTGGCAGCCTCCCTGACAGCAAGCAGTGATAGTGCCCATGAAGGGGACCTTGTTGGGCCCGCCCCTTTCACGGTTATCGCTTCTCGGCCTTTTGGCTAAGATCAAGTGTAGTATCTGTTCTTATCAGTTTAATATCTGATACGTCCCCTATCTGGGGACCATATATTAAATGGATTTTTGAGAACGGGGGCCGATTTCGAAGCTTGCTTCCGTCGCCCTATGCATTGACCCGATATGGCAGTATCTTCGGGTACAGTGCACCACCCCCTTACAGGGTTAAAAAGAAAGATTCCTACTTTCATTGCTACCTGCTTGCTGGCTAGCCAGCTAGCCAGCCCTGTGGGCCTTGCTGCTGCTGCAGCCAAAAAACAAAAGGTGGTGCTGCTGCTGCTTCTGCTGCTGCTGCTTCTGCTGCTTCTGCTTCTGCTTGTGTCTGGCCCCTGTTGGAGCGTCCAGGCACAGGACTTCTGCTGCTGCTGACTAAATGGCCTCCTTAATTGGATCATTTGAGTAGCCAGCACACCTGTGCAGGTAGGGCATGACATGATAGGCAGCTGCCTTGATAGCGGGTGGGTGCTGAATGTTCCTAATTGACAAAATAAGATTAATGCTTATGAAGAAATATAAAATCTCATCCCTTCCCCAATATCGCGCCACACCCCTACCCCTTAATTCCCTGGTTGAACGTGATGGACATATGTCTTTTTTCGACCGTACTAACTATGTAACTATGTAACATAACATGGGGGGGGGGTCTCCTGGCTGTTCACACAGGTGTGTCATTGCTGTACATTGACCATGCATTGCTTCTGTGGTATTGCAAAGGCAAAGACAAATGCTTCCAGCCATCCATTGCACTAATGGATTGGTCATCAGCTGGCTGTCTATGTGCCGCATCAATATAGACCAAAGTACAGAGGGTTAGGCTATGCTATTGTGCACCTACCTGATGCATCAGAAGGTGCGAGGCCCTTGCTAAATTCTGTGCACAGACTTTGAGATCTATGCTTTAGACTGTATCTAAACCTGCTCCAACATGGACTGACATTCTGGCCTACTTTCAGCCGATGCGACTTGTCTGTCGCTGAACAGTCGCTTTTTATGTATTCAGCACCTATGTATAATGTTGTAAAAATGCTCTAGAAGCTAAAGTCGCAGAAATGTCACACATATTTGGCCTGCAACTTTCTGTGCGACAAATTCAGACAGGAAAAATCAGTATAAATCCTTAGAAAATTATCCCCCAGTGTCTCCATCTGCTGGCGGTATTGAATAAGCATTGCTGCACTGATGGGGTATGCATTAGACGAAAAAAAAGAAGAAAAAGAAGAATAATACGCCCAGAAAAGAGGCGAAAAGGAGAAAAACGTAAAAAAACGTGAAAAAAAAGTAAGAGGAAGAGAAGGGAAAAAAAGGTGGAAATGGGTTTAAAAGTGATTTCGGCGGAGAATATATATATATATATATATATATATATATATATATATATATATATATATATATGCGCACACACACACATAGATATAAACGTATTCTCCGTTGAGATATTGCAGCCGCTGCTGTGTCCAGGCCCAGGAGCCTTAGCACTGTGCTGTGATGTCACTCAATACCACTGACATCACTAGGTGTAAACAACATCTCTCCTTTGCTGTGTATGTGACTATGGAGCTGTTTGGTGATGTCGTCTATTACGGCCTTCATAGAAGCAACAGGAGATTGTTGCATCCATCTTGAACCCTCAGAACTACAGTGCTATGATGTCACTCACTTCCACAGGCCTTGCAGAGTGTAAACAACAACAACCCAGCTTTGTTGTGTATGTAACCAAAGGGATTTGTGATGTCACCTAGAACCTTCACAGCAGCGACAGCTTTATGAGGAGCATCAGCACTGCTCTGCCTGAGCAGAACCATCACCGCCATAGGTTGTCAAATAACCCGGATTTAACCCACACAGGTAAGTCCAATGGGGTGCAGGCATGTCCTCTATGCTTACAGCTTCCCGTGGGTGTTGGTTTGATACCGTTTGGGGACAGCCAAGGAGGCATCTGCAGGCAACAAAGGTAGGTGTGTGCTTGTGTGTGTGTTTCCTATGCAGATCCTAAGCCCAGTGTCACATGCAAGTAGGAGGAGTAAGAAGGGTTCCTGGCAAATCCGGGTTATGGATTGCATTTAAAAAGGCCCCGTGGGAGTGCAATGGGCCCCTGTCTTGCTGCTTAGCAATAATGGTATGGGTTTAGGTTCTGCTGTGTGTACTGGTGGTTGACTGCCCCCCAGCCCAGAGTGTGCATGGAAAATTGTCTGGCAGCCTCCCTGACAGCAAGCAGTGATAGTGCCCATGAAGGGGACCTTGTTGGGCCCGCCCCTTTCACGGTTATCGCTTCTCGGCCTTTTGGCTAAGATCAAGTGTAGTATCTGTTCTTATCAGTTTAATATCTGATACGTCCCCTATCTGGGGACCATATATTAAATGGATTTTTGAGAACGGGGGCCGATTTCGAAGCTTGCTTCCGTCGCCCTATGCATTGACCCGATATGGCAGTATCTTCGGGTACAGTGCACCACCCCCTTACAGGGTTAAAAAGAAAGATTCCTACTTTCATTGCTACCTGCTTGCTGGCTAGCCAGCTAGCCAGCCCTGTGGGCCTTGCTGCTGCTGCAGCCAAAAAACAAAAGGTGGTGCTGCTGCTGCTTCTGCTGCTGCTGCTTCTGCTGCTTCTGCTTCTGCTTGTGTCTGGCCCCTGTTGGAGCGTCCAGGCACAGGACTTCTGCTGCTGCTGACTAAATGGCCTCCTTAATTGGATCATTTGAGTAGCCAGCACACCTGTGCAGGTAGGGCATGACATGATAGGCAGCTGCCTTGATAGCGGGTGGGTGCTGAATGTTCCTAATTGACAAAATAAGATTAATGCTTATGAAGAAATATAAAATCTCATCCCTTCCCCAATATCGCGCCACACCCCTACCCCTTAATTCCCTGGTTGAACGTGATGGACATATGTCTTTTTTCGACCGTACTAACTATGTAACTATGTAACATAACATGGGGGGGGGGGGGGGGTCTCCTGGCTGTTCACACAGGTGTGTCATTGCTGTACATTGACCATGCATTGCTTCTGTGGTATTGCAAAGGCAAAGACAAATGCTTCCAGCCATCCATTGCACTAATGGATTGGTCATCAGCTGGCTGTCTATGTCCCGCATCAATATAGACCAAAGTACAGAGGGTTAGGCTATGCTATTGTGCACCTACCTGATGCATCAGAAGGTGCGAGGCCCTTGCTAAATTCTGTGCACAGACTTTGAGATCTATGCTTTAGACTGTATCTAAACCTGCTCCAACATGGACTGACATTCTGGCCTACTTTCAGCCGATGCGACTTGTCTGTCGCTGAACAGTCGCTTTTTATGTATTCAGCACCTATGTATAATGTTGTAAAAATGCTCTAGAAGCTAAAGTCGCAGAAATGTCACACATATTTGGCCTGCAACTTTCTGTGCGACAAATTCAGACAGGAAAAATCAGTATAAATCCTTAGAAAATTATCCCCCAGTGTCTCCATCTGCTGGCGGTATTGAATAAGCATTGCTGCACTGATGGGGTATGCATTAGACGAAAAAAAAGAAGAAAAAGAAGAATAATACGCCCAGAAAAGAGGCGAAAAGGAGAAAAACGTAAAAAAACGTGAAAAAAAAGTAAGAGGAAGAGAAGGGAAAAAAAGGTGGAAATGGGTTTAAAAGTGATTTCGGCGGAGAAATATATATATATATATATATATATATATATATATATATATATATATATGCGCACACACACACATAGATATAAACGTATTCTCCGTTGAGATATTGCAGCCGCTGCTGTGTCCAGGCCCAGGAGCCTTAGCACTGTGCTGTGATGTCACTCAATACCACTGACATCACTAGGTGTAAACAACATCTCTCCTTTGCTGTGTATGTGACTATGGAGCTGTTTGGTGATGTCGTCTATTACGGCCTTCATAGAAGCAACAGGAGATTGTTGCATCCATCTTGAACCCTCAGAACTACAGTGCTATGATGTCACTCACTTCCACAGGCCTTGCAGAGTGTAAACAACAACAACCCAGCTTTGTTGTGTATGTAACCAAAGGGATTTGTGATGTCACCTAGAACCTTCACAGCAGCGACAGCTTTATGAGGAGCATCAGCACTGCTCTGCCTGAGCAGAACCATCACCGCCATAGGTTGTCAAATAACCCGGATTTAACCCACACAGGTAAGTCCAATGGGGTGCAGGCATGTCCTCTATGCTTACAGCTTCCCGTGGGTGTTGGTTTGATACCGTTTGGGGACAGCCAAGGAGGCATCTGCAGGCAACAAAGGTAGGTGTGTGCTTGTGTGTGTGTTTCCTATGCAGATCCTAAGCCCAGTGTCACATGCAAGTAGGAGGAGTAAGAAGGGTTCCTGGCAAATCCGGGTTATGGATTGCATTTAAAAAGGCCCCGTGGGAGTGCAATGGGCCCCTGTCTTGCTGCTTAGCAATAATGGTATGGGTTTAGGTTCTGCTGTGTGTACTGGTGGTTGACTGCCCCCCAGCCCAGAGTGTGCATGGAAAATTGTCTGGCAGCCTCCCTGACAGCAAGCAGTGATAGTGCCCATGAAGGGGACCTTGTTGGGCCCGCCCCTTTCACGGTTATCGCTTCTCGGCCTTTTGGCTAAGATCAAGTGTAGTATCTGTTCTTATCAGTTTAATATCTGATACGTCCCCTATCTGGGGACCATATATTAAATGGATTTTTGAGAACGGGGGCCGATTTCGAAGCTTGCTTCCGTCGCCCTATGCATTGACCCGATATGGCAGTATCTTCGGGTACAGTGCACCACCCCCTTACAGGGTTAAAAAGAAAGATTCCTACTTTCATTGCTACCTGCTTGCTGGCTAGCCAGCTAGCCAGCCCTGTGGGCCTTGCTGCTGCTGCAGCCAAAAAACAAAAGGTGGTGCTGCTGCTGCTTCTGCTGCTGCTGCTTCTGCTGCTTCTGCTTCTGCTTGTGTCTGGCCCCTGTTGGAGCGTCCAGGCACAGGACTTCTGCTGCTGCTGACTAAATGGCCTCCTTAATTGGATCATTTGAGTAGCCAGCACACCTGTGCAGGTAGGGCATGACATGATAGGCAGCTGCCTTGATAGCGGGTGGGTGCTGAATGTTCCTAATTGACAAAATAAGATTAATGCTTATGAAGAAATATAAAATCTCATCCCTTCCCCAATATCGCGCCACACCCCTACCCCTTAATTCCCTGGTTGAACGTGATGGACATATGTCTTTTTTCGACCGTACTAACTATGTAACTATGTAACATAACATGGGGGGGGGGGGGGGGGGTCTCCTGGCTGTTCACACAGGTGTGTCATTGCTGTACATTGACCATGCATTGCTTCTGTGGTATTGCAAAGGCAAAGACAAATGCTTCCAGCCATCCATTGCACTAATGGATTGGTCATCAGCTGGCTGTCTATGTCCCGCATCAATATAGACCAAAGTACAGAGGGTTAGGCTATGCTATTGTGCACCTACCTGATGCATCAGAAGGTGCGAGGCCCTTGCTAAATTCTGTGCACAGACTTTGAGATCTATGCTTTAGACTGTATCTAAACCTGCTCCAACATGGACTGACATTCTGGCCTACTTTCAGCCGATGCGACTTGTCTGTCGCTGAACAGTCGCTTTTTATGTATTCAGCACCTATGTATAATGTTGTAAAAATGCTCTAGAAGCTAAAGTCGCAGAAATGTCACACATATTTGGCCTGCAACTTTCTGTGCGACAAATTCAGACAGGAAAAATCAGTATAAATCCTTAGAAAATTATCCCCCAGTGTCTCCATCTGCTGGCGGTATTGAATAAGCATTGCTGCACTGATGGGGTATGCATTAGACGAAAAAAAAGAAGAAAAAGAAGAATAATACGCCCAGAAAAGAGGCGAAAAGGAGAAAAACGTAAAAAAACGTGAAAAAAAAGTAAGAGGAAGAGAAGGGAAAAAAAGGTGGAAATGGGTTTAAAAGTGATTTCGGCGGAGAATATATATATATATATATATATATATATATATATATATATATATATGCGCACACACACACATAGATATAAACGTATTCTCCGTTGAGATATTGCAGCCGCTGCTGTGTCCAGGCCCAGGAGCCTTAGCACTGTGCTGTGATGTCACTCAATACCACTGACATCACTAGGTGTAAACAACATCTCTCCTTTGCTGTGTATGTGACTATGGAGCTGTTTGGTGATGTCGTCTATTACGGCCTTCATAGAAGCAACAGGAGATTGTTGCATCCATCTTGAACCCTCAGAACTACAGTGCTATGATGTCACTCACTTCCACAGGCCTTGCAGAGTGTAAACAACAACAACCCAGCTTTGTTGTGTATGTAACCAAAGGGATTTGTGATGTCACCTAGAACCTTCACAGCAGCGACAGCTTTATGAGGAGCATCAGCACTGCTCTGCCTGAGCAGAACCATCACCGCCATAGGTTGTCAAATAACCCGGATTTAACCCACACAGGTAAGTCCAATGGGGTGCAGGCATGTCCTCTATGCTTACAGCTTCCCGTGGGTGTTGGTTTGATACCGTTTGGGGACAGCCAAGGAGGCATCTGCAGGCAACAAAGGTAGGTGTGTGCTTGTGTGTGTGTTTCCTATGCAGATCCTAAGCCCAGTGTCACATGCAAGTAGGAGGAGTAAGAAGGGTTCCTGGCAAATCCGGGTTATGGATTGCATTTAAAAAGGCCCCGTGGGAGTGCAATGGGCCCCTGTCTTGCTGCTTAGCAATAATGGTATGGGTTTAGGTTCTGCTGTGTGTACTGGTGGTTGACTGCCCCCCAGCCCAGAGTGTGCATGGAAAATTGTCTGGCAGCCTCCCTGACAGCAAGCAGTGATAGTGCCCATGAAGGGGACCTTGTTGGGCCCGCCCCTTTCACGGTTATCGCTTCTCGGCCTTTTGGCTAAGATCAAGTGTAGTATCTGTTCTTATCAGTTTAATATCTGATACGTCCCCTATCTGGGGACCATATATTAAATGGATTTTTGAGAACGGGGGCCGATTTCGAAGCTTGCTTCCGTCGCCCTATGCATTGACCCGATATGGCAGTATCTTCGGGTACAGTGCACCACCCCCTTACAGGGTTAAAAAGAAAGATTCCTACTTTCATTGCTACCTGCTTGCTGGCTAGCCAGCTAGCCAGCCCTGTGGGCCTTGCTGCTGCTGCAGCCAAAAAACAAAAGGTGGTGCTGCTGCTGCTTCTGCTGCTTCTGCTTCTGCTTGTGTCTGGCCCCTGTTGGAGCGTCCAGGCACAGGACTTCTGCTGCTGCTGACTAAATGGCCTCCTTAATTGGATCATTTGAGTAGCCAGCACACCTGTGCAGGTAGGGCATGACATGATAGGCAGCTGCCTTGATAGCGGGTGGGTGCTGAATGTTCCTAATTGACAAAATAAGATTAATGCTTATGAAGAAATATAAAATCTCATCCCTTCCCCAATATCGCGCCACACCCCTACCCCTTAATTCCCTGGTTGAACGTGATGGACATATGTCTTTTTTCGACCGTACTAACTATGTAACTATGTAACATAACATGGGGGGGGGGGGGGGGGGTCTCCTGGCTGTTCACACAGGTGTGTCATTGCTGTACATTGACCATGCATTGCTTCTGTGGTATTGCAAAGGCAAAGACAAATGCTTCCAGCCATCCATTGCACTAATGGATTGGTCATCAGCTGGCTGTCTATGTCCCGCATCAATATAGACCAAAGTACAGAGGGTTAGGCTATGCTATTGTGCACCTACCTGATGCATCAGAAGGTGCGAGGCCCTTGCTAAATTCTGTGCACAGACTTTGAGATCTATGCTTTAGACTGTATCTAAACCTGCTCCAACATGGACTGACATTCTGGCCTACTTTCAGCCGATGCGACTTGTCTGTCGCTGAACAGTCGCTTTTTATGTATTCAGCACCTATGTATAATGTTGTAAAAATGCTCTAGAAGCTAAAGTCGCAGAAATGTCACACATATTTGGCCTGCAACTTTCTGTGCGACAAATTCAGACAGGAAAAATCAGTATAAATCCTTAGAAAATTATCCCCCAGTGTCTCCATCTGCTGGCGGTATTGAATAAGCATTGCTGCACTGATGGGGTATGCATTAGACGAAAAAAAAGAAGAAAAAGAAGAATAATACGCCCAGAAAAGAGGCGAAAAGGAGAAAAACGTAAAAAAACGTGAAAAAAAAGTAAGAGGAAGAGAAGGGAAAAAAAGGTGGAAATGGGTTTAAAAGTGATTTCGGCGGAGAAATATATATATATATATATATATATATATATATATATATATATGCGCACACACACACATAGATATAAACGTATTCTCCGTTGAGATATTGCAGCCGCTGCTGTGTCCAGGCCCAGGAGCCTTAGCACTGTGCTGTGATGTCACTCAATACCACTGACATCACTAGGTGTAAACAACATCTCTCCTTTGCTGTGTATGTGACTATGGAGCTGTTTGGTGATGTCGTCTATTACGGCCTTCATAGAAGCAACAGGAGATTGTTGCATCCATCTTGAACCCTCAGAACTACAGTGCTATGATGTCACTCACTTCCACAGGCCTTGCAGAGTGTAAACAACAACAACCCAGCTTTGTTGTGTATGTAACCAAAGGGATTTGTGATGTCACCTAGAACCTTCACAGCAGCGACAGCTTTATGAGGAGCATCAGCACTGCTCTGCCTGAGCAGAACCATCACCGCCATAGGTTGTCAAATAACCCGGATTTAACCCACACAGGTAAGTCCAATGGGGTGCAGGCATGTCCTCTATGCTTACAGCTTCCCGTGGGTGTTGGTTTGATACCGTTTGGGGACAGCCAAGGAGGCATCTGCAGGCAACAAAGGTAGGTGTGTGCTTGTGTGTGTGTTTCCTATGCAGATCCTAAGCCCAGTGTCACATGCAAGTAGGAGGAGTAAGAAGGGTTCCTGGCAAATCCGGGTTATGGATTGCATTTAAAAAGGCCCCGTGGGAGTGCAATGGGCCCCTGTCTTGCTGCTTAGCAATAATGGTATGGGTTTAGGTTCTGCTGTGTGTACTGGTGGTTGACTGCCCCCCAGCCCAGAGTGTGCATGGAAAATTGTCTGGCAGCCTCCCTGACAGCAAGCAGTGATAGTGCCCATGAAGGGGACCTTGTTGGGCCCGCCCCTTTCACGGTTATCGCTTCTCGGCCTTTTGGCTAAGATCAAGTGTAGTATCTGTTCTTATCAGTTTAATATCTGATACGTCCCCTATCTGGGGACCATATATTAAATGGATTTTTGAGAACGGGGGCCGATTTCGAAGCTTGCTTCCGTCGCCCTATGCATTGACCCGATATGGCAGTATCTTCGGGTACAGTGCACCACCCCCTTACAGGGTTAAAAAGAAAGATTCCTACTTTCATTGCTACCTGCTTGCTGGCTAGCCAGCTAGCCAGCCCTGTGGGCCTTGCTGCTGCTGCAGCCAAAAAACAAAAGGTGGTGCTGCTGCTGCTTCTGCTGCTTCTGCTTCTGCTTGTGTCTGGCCCCTGTTGGAGCGTCCAGGCACAGGACTTCTGCTGCTGCTGACTAAATGGCCTCCTTAATTGGATCATTTGAGTAGCCAGCACACCTGTGCAGGTAGGGCATGACATGATAGGCAGCTGCCTTGATAGCGGGTGGGTGCTGAATGTTCCTAATTGACAAAATAAGATTAATGCTTATGAAGAAATATAAAATCTCATCCCTTCCCCAATATCGCGCCACACCCCTACCCCTTAATTCCCTGGTTGAACGTGATGGACATATGTCTTTTTTCGACCGTACTAACTATGTAACTATGTAACATAACATGGGGGGGGGGGGGGTCTCCTGGCTGTTCACACAGGTGTGTCATTGCTGTACATTGACCATGCATTGCTTCTGTGGTATTGCAAAGGCAAAGACAAATGCTTCCAGCCATCCATTGCACTAATGGATTGGTCATCAGCTGGCTGTCTATGTCCCGCATCAATATAGACCAAAGTACAGAGGGTTAGGCTATGCTATTGTGCACCTACCTGATGCATCAGAAGGTGCGAGGCCCTTGCTAAATTCTGTGCACAGACTTTGAGATCTATGCTTTAGACTGTATCTAAACCTGCTCCAACATGGACTGACATTCTGGCCTACTTTCAGCCGATGCGACTTGTCTGTCGCTGAACAGTCGCTTTTTATGTATTCAGCACCTATGTATAATGTTGTAAAAATGCTCTAGAAGCTAAAGTCGCAGAAATGTCACACATATTTGGCCTGCAACTTTCTGTGCGACAAATTCAGACAGGAAAAATCAGTATAAATCCTTAGAAAATTATCCCCCAGTGTCTCCATCTGCTGGCGGTATTGAATAAGCATTGCTGCACTGATGGGGTATGCATTAGACGAAAAAAAAGAAGAAAAAGAAGAATAATACGCCCAGAAAAGAGGCGAAAAGGAGAAAAACGTAAAAAAACGTGAAAAAAAAGTAAGAGGAAGAGAAGGGAAAAAAAGGTGGAAATGGGTTTAAAAGTGATTTCGGCGGAGATATATATATATATATATATATATATATATATATATATATATATATATGCGCACACACACACATAGATATAAACGTATTCTCCGTTGAGATATTGCAGCCGCTGCTGTGTCCAGGCCCAGGAGCCTTAGCACTGTGCTGTGATGTCACTCAATACCACTGACATCACTAGGTGTAAACAACATCTCTCCTTTG